>NW_026262994.1:77500-207500 GCF_947179515.1 Apodemus sylvaticus | reverse complement strand
CGTGATGGGGGATTTCCTTAAAACGTGATTTTCTGAAAAATTTTGACGAAAGAAAATTCTCCTTTGGGTTCTCTTTTGAGGCTACACGTTTAGACGTACATGCCACACCAATACTTTTCGAGTTACAACGAGTAGTTTAGGAGATACAAGCTAATTTTGTACGATGCGTTATTTCTTCTCGTAAAGTGTTTCCAAAACGTACATATATGTCTTTATTCTGCAAAACTGTATTTCCTTGTAACGTGGTTTTCTTACATATTCTTTCGAGAGAAAACTCTCCTGTGCCTTCTCTTTTGGGGCTACACACTTAGACATACACGCAACACAAAAGCTTTTCGAGTTACAACGTGTTGTTTAGGAAAAACAAGATAATATCGCATGATGCGGGATTTCCTTAAAACGTGATTTTCTGAAATATTTTGATGAAAGAAAATTCTCCTTTGGGTTCTCTTTTGAGGCTACACGTTTAGACCTACACGCCACACCAATTCCTTTCGAGTTACAAAATTTAGTTTAGGAGATACAAGCTAATTTTGTACGATGCATTATTTCTTCTCGTAAAGTGTTCCCAAAACGTATGTATATGACTTTACTCTGCAAAACTGTATTTCCTAATAACGTGGTATTCTTACATATTCTTTCGAGAGAAAACTCTCCTGTGCCTTCGCTTTTGAGGCTACACACTTAGACATACACGCAACACGAAAGCTTTTCGAGTTACAACGTGTTTTTTAGGAAAAACAAAATAATTTCGCACGATGCGGGATTTCCTTAAAACGTGATTTTCTGGAAAATTTTGACGAAAGAAAATTCTCCTTTGGGTTCTCTTTTGAGGCTACACGTTTAGACGTACACGCCACACCAATTCTTTTCGAGTTACAACGTGTAGTTTAGGAGATACAAGCTAATTTTTAAGATGTGTTATTTCTGCTCCTAAAGTCTTTCCAAAACGTATGTATATGTCTTAACTCTGCAAAACTGTATTTCATTATAACGTGGTATTCTTACATATTCTTTCGAGAGAAAACTCTCCTGTGCCTTCTCTTTTGAGGCTACACACTTAGACATACACGCAACACAAAAGCTTTTCGAGTTACGTGTTGTTTAGGAAAAACAAGATAATTTTGCACGATGCGGGATTTCCTTAAAACGTGATTTTCTGAAAAATTTTGACTAAAGAAAATTCTCCTTTGGGTTCTCTTTTGAGGCTACACGTTTAGACATACACGCCACACGAATTCTTTTGAGTTACAACGTGTAGTTTTGGAGATACAAGCTAATTTTCTACGATGTGTTATTTCTTCTCTTAAAGTGTTCCCAAAACGTAAGTATATGTCTTTACTCTGCAAAACTATATTTCCTTATAACGTGGTATTCTTGCATATTCTTTCGAGAGAAAACTCTCCTGTGCCTTCTCTTTTGAGGCTACACACTTAGACATACACCCAAGACGAAAGCTTTTCGAGTTACAACGTGTTGTTTAGGAAAACAAGATAATTTCGCACGATGCGGGATTTCCTTAAAACGTGATTTTCTGGAAAATATTGACGAAAGAAAATTCTCCTTTGGGTTCTCTTTTGAGGCTACACATTTAGACGTACACGCCACACCAATTCTTTTCGAGTTACAACGTGTAGTTTAGGAGATACAAGCTAATTTTGTAAGATGCGTTATTTCTGCTTGTAAAGTGTTTCCAAAATGTAAGTATATGTCTTTACTCTGCAAAACTGTATTTCCTTAAAACGTGGTATTCTTACATATTCTTTCGAAAGAAAACTCTCCTGTGCCTTCTCTATTGAGGCTAAACACTTAGACATAACGCAACACGAAAGCTTTTCGAGTTACAACGTGTTGTTTAGGAAAAACAAGATAATTTCGCACGATGCGGGATTTCCTTAAAACGTGATTTTCTGAAAAATTTTGACGAAAGAAAATTCTCCTTTGGGTTCTCTTTTGAGGCTACACGTTTAGACATACACGCCACACCAATTATTTTCTAGTTACAACATGTAGTTTAGGAGATACAAGCTAATTTTGTAAGATGCGTTATTTCTTCTCCTAAAGTGTTTCCAAAATGTACGTATATGTCTTTACTCTACAAAAATGAGTTTCCTTATAACGTGGTATTCTTACATATTCTTTCGAGAGAAAACTCTTCTATGCCTTCTCTTTGAGGCTACACACTTAGACATACACTCAACACGAAAGATTTTCGAGTTAAAATGTACTGTTAAGGAAAAACAAGATAATTTCGCACGATGCAGGATTTCCTTAAAACGTGATTTTCTGAAAAATTTTGACGAAAGAAAATTCTCCTTTGGGTTCTCCTTTGAGGCTACACATTTAGACGTACAAGCCACACCAATTCTTTTAGAGTTACAATGTGTAGTTTGGAGATACAAGCTAATTTTGTACAATGCGTTATTTCTTCTCGTAAAGTATTTCCAATAAGTACATATTTGTCTTTACTCTGCAAAACTGTATTTCCTTATAACGTGGTATTCTTACATATTTCTTCGAGAGAAAACTCTCCTGTGCCTTCTCTTTTGAAGCTACACACTTAGACATACACGCGACAAGAAAGCTTTTCGAATTACAACGTGTTGTTTAGGAAAAACAAGATAATTTCGCATGATGCGGGATTTCCTTAAAACGTGATCTTCTGAAATATTTTGACGATATAAAATTATCCTTTGGGTTCGCTTTTGAGGCTACAGGTTTAGTCGTACACGCCACACCAATTCTTTTCGAGTTACAACGTGTAGTTTAGGAGATACAAGCTAATTTTTTACGATGCGTTATTTCTTCTCTGAAAGTGTTTCCAATACGTACGTATTTGTCTTTATTCTGCAAAACTGTATTTCCTTATAACGTGGTATTCTTACATATTCTTTCGAGAGAAAACTCTCCTGTGCCTTCTCTTTTGGGGCTACACACTTAGACATACCCGCAACACGATAGCATTTCGAGTTACAACGTGTTGTTTAGGATAAACAAGATAATTTCGCACGATGCGGGATTTCCTTAAAACGTGATTTTCTGAAAAATTTTGACGAAAGAAAATTCTCCTTTGGGTTCTATTTTGAGGCTACACGTTTAGTCGTACACCAATGCTTTTCGAGTTACAACGTGTAGTTTTGGAGATACAAGCTAATTTTGTACGATGCGTTATTTCTTCTTGTAAAGTGTTTCCAAAACGTACGGATATGTCTTAACTCTGCAAAACTGTATTTCCTTATAACGTGGTATTCTTACATATTCTTTCGAGAGAAAACTCTCCTGTGCCTTCTCTTTTGAAGCTACACACTTAGACATACACGCAACATGAAAGCTTTTCGAGTTACAACCTGTTGTTTAGGAAAAACAAGATAATTTCGCATGATGCGGGATTTCCTTAAAACGTGATTTTCTGAAATATTTTGACGAAAGAAAATTCTCCTTTGGGTTCTCTTTTGAGGCTACATGTTTAGACCTACACGCCACACCAATTCTTTTCGAGTTACAACGTGTAGTTTTGGAGATACAAGCTAATTTTGTACGATGCGTTATTTCTTCTCTGAAAGTGTTTCCAATATGTACGTAATTGTCTTTACTCGGCAAAACTGCATTTCCGTATAACGTGGTATTCTTACATATTCCTTCGAGAGAAAACTCTCCTGTGCCTTCTCTTTTGGGGCTACACACTTAGACATACACGCAACACGATAGCTTTTCGAATTACAACGTGTTGTTTAAGAAAAAAAAGATAATTTCGCACGATGTGGGATTTCCTAAAAACGTGATTTTCTGAAAAATTTTCACGAAAGAAAATTCTTTTTGGGTTCTCTTTTGAGGCTACACGTTTAGACGTACACACCACACCAATGCTTTCCGAGTTACAACGTGTAGTTTAGGAGATACAAGCTAATTTTGTACGATACGTTATTTTTTCTAGTAAAGTGTTTCCAAAACATATGTTTAAGTCTTTACTCTGCAAAACTGTATTTCCTTATAACGTGGTATTCTTACATATTCTTTCTAGAGAAAACCCTCCTGTGCCTTCTCTTTTGAGGCTAAACACTTAGACATAACACAACACGAAAGCATTTCGAGTTACAACCTGTTGTTTAGGAAAAACCAGATAATTTCACACGATGCGGGATTTCCTTAAAACATGATTTTCTGAAAAAGTTTGACGAAAGAAAATTCTCCTTTGGGTTCTCTCTTGAGGCTACACGTTTAGACGTACACACGACACCAATTCTTTTCGAGTTACATCGTGTAGTTTAGGAGATACAAGCTAATTTTGTACGATGCGTTATTTCTTCTCGTAAAGTCTTTCCAATACGTACTTATATGTCTTTACTCGGCAAAACTGTATTTCCTTATAACGTGGTATTCTTACATATTCTTTTGAGAGAAAACTCTCCTTTGCCTTCTCTTTTGAGGCTACATACTTAGACATACATGCAACATGAAAGCTTTTCGAGTTACAACGTGTTGTTTAGGAAAATCAAGATAATTTTGCACGATGCGGGATTTCCTTAAAACGTGATTTTCTGAAAAATTTTGACGAAAGAAAATTCTCCTTTGGGTTCTCTTTTGAGGCTACACGTTTAGACGTACACGCCACACCAATTCTTTTCGAGTTACAACGTGTAGTTTAGGAGATACAAGCTAATTTTTAAGATGTGTTATTTCTGCTCCTAAAGTGTTTCCAAAACGTATGTATATGTCTTTACTCTGCAAAACTGTATTTCATTATAACGTGGTATTCTTACATATTCTTTCGAGAGAAAACTCTCCTGTGCCTTCTCTTTTGAGGCTACACACTTAGACATACAGGCAACACAAAAGCTTTTCGAGTTACATGTTGTTTAGGAAAAACAAGATAATTTTGCAAGATGCTGGATTTCCTTAAAACGTGATTTTCTGAAAAATTTTGACTAAAGAAAATTCTCCTTTGGGTTCTCTTTTGAGGCTACATGTTTAGACGTACACGCCACACCAATTCTTTTGAGTTACAACGTGTAGTTTTGGAGATACAAGCTAATTTTCTTCGATGTGTTATTTCTTCTCTTAAAGTGTTCCCAAAACGTAAGTATATGTCTTTACTCTGCAAAACTATATTTCCTTATAACGTGGTATTCTTACATATTCTTTCGAGAGAAAACTCTCCTGTGCCTTCCCTTTTGATGCTACACACTTAGACATACACGCAACACGAAAGCTTTTCGAGTTACAACGTGTTGTTTAGGAAAAACAAGATAATTTCGCATGATGCGGGATTTCCTTAAAACGTGATCTTCTGAAATATTTTGACGATATAAAATTATCCTTCGGGTTCGCTTTTGAGGCTACACGTTTAGTCGTACATGCCACACCAATTCTTTTCGAGTTACAACGTGTAGTTTAGGAGATACAAGCTAATTTTGTACGATGCGTTATTTCTTCTCTGAAAGTGTTTCCAATACGTACGTATTTGTCTTTACTCTGCAAAACTGTATTTCCTTATAACGTGATATTCTTACATATTCTTTCGAGAGAAAACTCTCCTGTGCCTTCTCTTTTGGGGCTACACACTGAGACATACCCGCAACACGATAGCTTTTCGAGTTACAACGTGTTGTTTAGGATAAACAAGATAATTTCGCACGATGCGGGATTTCCTTAAAACGTGATTTTCTGAAAAATTTTGACAAAAGAAAATTCTCCTTTGGGTTCTCTTTTGAGGCTACACGTTTAGTCCTACACGCCACACCAATTCTTTTCGAGTTACAACGTGTAGTTTTGGAGATACAAGCTAATTTTGTACGATGCGTTATTTCTTCTTGTAAAGTGTTTCCAAAACGTACGGATATGTCTTTACTCTGCAAAACTGTATTTCCTTATAACGTGGTATTCTTACATATTCTTTCGAGAGAAAACTCTCCTGTGCCTTCTCTTTTGAAGCTACACACTTAGACATACACGCAACATGAAAGCTTTTCGAGTTACAACCTGTTGTTTAGGAAAAACAAGATAATTTCGCATGATGCAGGATTTCCTTAAAACGTGATTTTCTGAAATATTTTGACGAAAGAAAATTCTCCTTTGGGTTCTCTTTTGAGGCTACACGTTTAGACCTACACGCCACACCAATTCTTTTCGAGTTACAACGTGTAGTTTAGGAGAAACAAGCTAATTTTGTACGATGCGTGATTTCTTCTCCTAAAGTGTTTCCAAAACGTACCTATATGTCTTTACTCGGCAAAACTGCATTTCCGTATAACGTGGTATTCTTACATATTCCTTCGAGAGAAAACTCTCCTGTGCCTTCTCTTTGGAGGCTACAAACTTAGACATACACGTAACACGAAAGCTTTTCGAGTTACAGCGTGTTGTTTAGGAAAAACAAGATAATTTCGCACAATGCGGGATTTCCTTAAAATGTGATTTTCTGAAAAATTTTGACGAAAGAAAATTCTCCTTTGGGTTTTCTTTTGAGGCTACACGTTTAGTCGTACATGCCACACCAATTCTTTTCGAGTTACAACGTGTAGTTTTGGAGATACAAGCTAATTTTGTACGATACGTTATTTCTTCTCTGAAAGTGTTTCCAATATGTACGTATTTGTCTTTACTCTACAAAACTGCATTTCCTTATAACGTGGTATTCTTACATATTCTTTCGAGAGAAAACTCTCCTGTGCCTTCTCTTTTGGGGCTACACACTTAGACATACACGCAACACGATAGCTTTTCGAATTACAACGTGTTGTTTAGGAAAAAAAGATAATTTCGCACGATGCGGGATTTCCTTAAAACATGATTTTCTGAAAAATTTTCACGAAAGAAAATTCTTCTTTGGGTTCTCTTTTGAGGCTACACGTTTAGACGTACACACCACACCAATGCTTTCCGAGTTACAACGTGTAGTTTAGGAGATACAAGCTAATTTTGTACGATACGTTATTTTTTCTAGTAAAGTGTTTCCAAAACGTATGTTTAAGTCTTTACTCTGCAAAACTGTATTTCCTTATAACGTGGTATTCTTACATATTCTTTCTAGAGAAAACCCTCCTGTGCCTTCTCTTTTGAGGCTAAACACTTAGACATAACACAACACGAAAGCATTTCGAGTTACAACCTGTTGTTTAGGAAAAACCAGATAATTTCGCACGATGCGGGATTTCCTTAAAACGTGATATTCTGAAAAATTTTGACCAAAGAAAATTCTCCTTTGGGTTCTCTCTTGAGGCTACACGTTTGGACGTACATGCCACACAAATTCTTTTCGAGTTACAACGTGTAGTTTAGGAGATACAAGCTAATTTTGTACGATGCGTTATTTCTTCTCGTAAGTCTTTCCAATACGTACTTATATGTCTTTACTCTGCAAAACTGTATTTCTTTATAACGTGGTATTCTTACATATTCTTTTGAGAGAAAACTCTCCTTTGCCTTCTCTTTTGAGGCTACATACTTAGACATACATGCAACACGAAAGCTTTTCGAGTTACAACGTGTTGTTTAGGAAAATCAAGATAATTTTGCACGATGCGGGATTTCCTTAAAACGTGATTTTCTGAAAAATTTTGACGAAAGAAAATTCTCCTTTGGGTTCTTTTTTGAGGCTACACGTTTAGACGTACATGCCACACCAATTCTTTTCGAGTTACAACGTGTAGTTTAGGAGATACAAGCTAATTTTTAAGATGTGTTATTTCTGCTCCTAAAGTGTTTCCAAAACGTATGTATATGTCTTTACTCTGCAAAACTCTATTTCATTATAACGTGGTATTCTTACATATTCTTTCGAGAGAAAACTCTCCTGTGCCTTCTCTTTTGAGGCTACGCACTTAGACATACACGCAACACAAAAGCTTTTCGAGTTACGTGTTGTTTAGGAAAAACAAGATAATTTTGCACGATGTGGGATTTCCATAAAACGTGATTTTCTGAAAAATTTTGACTAAAGAAAATTCTCCTTTGGGTTCTCTTTTGAGGCTACACGTTTAGACGTACACGCCACACCAATTCTCTTGAGTTACAACGTGTAGTTTTGGAGATACAAGCTAATTTTCTACGATGTGTTATTTCTTCTCTTAAAGTGTTCCCAAAACGTAAGTATATGTCTTTACTCTGCAAAACTATATTTCCTTATAACGTGGTATTCTTACATATTCTTTTGAGAGAAAACTCTCCTGTGCCTTCTCTTTTGAGGCTACACACTTAGACATACACGCAACACGAAAGCTTTTCGAGTTACAACGTGTTGTTTAGGAAAACAAGATAATTTCGCACGATGAGGGATTTCCTTAAAACGTGATTTTCTGGAAAATATTGACGAAAGAAAATTCTCCTTTGGGTTCTCTTTTGAGGCTACACGTTTTGACGTACACGCCACACCAATTCTTTTCGAGTTACAACGTGTAGTTTAGGAGATACAAGCTAATTTTGTAAGATGCGTTATTTCTGCTCGTAAAGTGTTTCCAAAATGTAAGTATATGTCTTTACTCTGCAAAACTGTATTTCCTTATAACGTGGTATTCTTACATATTCTTTCGAGAGAAAACTCTCCTGTGCCTTCTCTTTTGAGGCTAAACACTTAGACATAACGCAACACGAAAGCTTTTCGAGTTACAACGTGTTGTTTAGGTAAAACAAGATAATTTCGCACGATGCGGGATTTCCTTAAAACGTGATTTTCTGAAAAATTTTGACGAAAGAAAATTCTCCTTTGGGTTCTCTTTTGAGGCTACACGTTTAGATGTAAACACCACACCAAATCAGTTGGAGATACAACGTGTTGTTTAGGAGATACAAGCTGATTTTGACGAAGCGTTATTTCTTCTCGTAAAGTGTTTCCAATACGTACATATTTGTCTTTACTCTGCAACACTGTATTTCCTTATAACGTGGTATTCTTACATATTCTTTCGAGAGAAAATTCTCCTGTGCCTTCTCTTTTGAGGCTACACGCTTAGACATACATGCAACACCAAAGCTTTTCGAGTTACGACATGTTGTTTAGGAAAAACAAGATAATTTCGCACAATGCGGGATTTCCTTAAAACGTGGTTTTCTGACAAATTTTGACGAAAGAAATTTCTCCTGTGTGTTCTCTTTTGAGGCTACACGTTTAGACATACATGCCACACCAAATCTTTTCGAGGTACAACGTGTTGTTTAGGAGATACAAGCTAAATTTATACGAAGCTTTATTAATTCTACTAAAGTGTTTCCAATATGTACGTATTTGTCTTTATTCTGCTACACTGTATTTCCTTATAACGTGGTTTTCTTACATATTCTTTCCAGAGAAAAGTCTCCTGTGCCTTCTCTTTTGAGGCTACATGCTTAGACATACACGCAACACCAAAGCTTTTCGAGTTACAAAGTGTTGTTTAGGAAAAACAAGATAATTTCGCATGATGCCGGATTTCCTTAAAACGTTGTTTTCCGACAAATTTTGACTAAAGAATATTCTCCTGTGGGTTCTCCTTTGAGGCTACACTTTTAGACATACAAGCCACATCAAATCTTTCCGAGTTACAACGTGTTCTTTAGGAGATACAAGCTTATTTTGTACGATGCATTATTTCTTCTTTAAAGTCTTTCCAAAATGTACGTATTTGCTTTACTCTGCAACACTGTATTTCCTTATAATGTGGTTTTCTTACATATTCTTTTGAGAGAAAACTCTCCTGTGCATTCTCTTTTGAGGCTACACACTTAGACATACAAGCAACACCAAAGCTTTTCGAGTTACAAAGTGCTGTTTAGGAAAAACGAGATAATTTCGCACGATGCGGGATTTCCTTAAAACGTGGTTTTCTGAAAAATTTTGAGGTAAGAAAATTTCCTGTGGGTTTTCTTTTGAGGCTACACGTTTAGACGTACAAGCCACACCAATTCTTTTAGAGTTACAATGTGTAGTTTGGAGATACAAGCTAATTTTGTACAATGCGTTATTTCTTCTCGTAAAGTGTTTCCAATAAGTACATATTTGTCTTTACTCTGCAAAACTGTATTTCCTTATAACATGGTATTCTTACAAATTTTTTCGAGAGAAAACTCACCTGTGCCTTCTCTTTTGAGGCTAAACACTTAGGCATACACGCAACACGAAAGCTTTTCGAGTTACAATGTGTTGTTTAGGAAAAACAAGATAATTTCGCACGATGCAGGATTTCCTTAAAACGTGATTTACTGAAAAATTTTGACGAAAGAATATTCTCCTTTGGGTTCTCCTTTGAGGCTACACGTCTAGACGTACACGCCACACCAATTTTTTTCGAGTTACACAGTGTAGTTTAGGAGATACAAGCTAATTTTGTACTATGCGTTATTTCTTCTCTTAAAGTGTTTCCAATAAGTACTTATATGTCTTTACTCTGCAAATCTGTATTTCCTTATAACGTGGTATTCTTACAAATTCTTTCGAGAGAAAACTCTCCTGTGCGTTCTCTTTTGAGGCTACACACTTAGACATACACGCAACACGAAAGCATTTCGTGTTACAACGTGTTGTTTAGGAAAAACAAGATAATTTCGCATGATGCGGGATTTCCTTAAAACGTGATTTTCTGAAAAATTTTGACGAAAGAAAATTCTCCTTTGGGTTCTCTTTTGAGGCTACACGTTTAGACGTACATGCCACACCAATTCTTTTTGAGTTACAACGTGTAGTTTAGGAGATACAAGCTAATTTTGTACGATGCGTTATTTCTTCTCGTAATGTGTTTCCAAAAGTTACGTATATGACTTTACTCTGCAAAACTGTATTTCCTTAAAACGTGTTATTCTTACATATTCTTTCGAGAGAAAACTCTCCTGTGCCTTCTCTTTTGAGGTACACACTTACACATACACGCAACACGAAAGCTTTTTGAGTTACAACGTGTTGTTTAGGGAAAACAAGATAATTTCGCACGATGCGGGATTTCTTAAAACGTGATTTTCTGAAAAATTTTGACGAAAGGAAATTCTCCTTTGGGTTCTATTTTGAGGCTACACGTTTAGACATACAAGCCACACCAATTCTTTTCGGGTTACAACGTGGAGTTTTGGAGATACAAGCTAATTTTGTATGATGCGTTATTTGTTCTCTTAAAGTGTTTCCAATACGTACATATTTGTCTTTACTCTGTAAAACTGTATTTCCTTATAACGTGGTATTCTTACATATTCTTTCGAGAGAAAACTCTCCTGTGCCTTCTCTTTTGAGGCTACACACTTAGACATAAACGCAACACGAAAGCTTTTCGAGTTACAACGTGTTGTTTAGGAAAAACAGGATAATTTCGCACGATGCGGGATTTCCTTAAAACGTGATTTTCTGAAAAATTTTGACGAAAGAAAATTCTCCTTTGGGTTCTCTCTTAAGGCTACACGTTTAGACGTACACGCCACACCAATTCTTTTTGAGTTACAACGTGTAGTTTAGGAGATACAAGCTAATTTTGTACGATGCGTTTTTTCTTCTCATAATGTGTTTCCAAAACGTACTTATATGTCTTTACTCTGCAAAACTGTATTTCCTTAAAACGTGGTATTCTTACATATTCTTTCGAGTGAAAACTCTCCTGTGCCTTCTCTTTTGAGGCTACACACTTAGACATAGACGCAACACGAAAGCTTTTCGAGTTACAACGTGTTGTTTAGAAAAAACAAGATAATTTCGCAGGATGCGGGATTTCCTTAAAACGTGATTTTCTGAAAAATTTTGACGAAAGAAAATTCTCCTTTGGGTTCTCTTTTGAGGCTACACGTTTAGACGTACACACCACACCAATTGTTTTCGAGTTACAACGTGTAGTTTTGGAGATACAAGCTAATTTTGTACGATAAGTTATTTCTTCTCGTAAAGTGTTTCCAATACGTACGTATTTGTCTTTACTCTGCAAAACTGTATTTCTTTATAACGTGGTATTCTTACATATTCTTTCGAGAGAAAACTCTCCTGTGCCTTCTCTTTTGAGTCTACCCACATAGACATACACGCAACACGAAAGCTTTTCGAGTTAAAACGTGTTGTTTAGGAAAAACAAGATAATTTCGCAGGATGCTGGATTTCCTTAAAACGTGATTTTCTGAAAAATTTTCATGAAAGAAAATTCTCCTTTGGGTTCTCTGTTGAGGGTACACGTTTTGACGTACACGCCACACCAATTCTTTTCGAGTTACAACGTGTAGTTTAGGAGATACAAGTTAATTTTGTACGATGCCTTATTCCTTCTTGTAAAGTGTTTCCAATATGTATGTATTTGTCTTTACTCTGCAACACTCTATTTCCTTATAACGTGGTATTCTTACATATTCTTTTGAGAGAAACTCTCCTGTGCCTTCGCTTTTGAGGCTACACACTTAGACATACACGCAACACCAAAGCTTTTCGAGTTACAATGTGTTGTTTAGGAGATACAAGCTAATATTGTACGATGCGTTATTTCTTCTCTTAAAGTGTTTCCAATACGTACATATATGTCTTTACTCTGCAACACTGTATTTCCTTATACCGTGGTATTCTTACATATTCTTTCGAGAGAAAACTCTACTGTGCCTTCTCTTTTGAGGCTACACACTTAGACATACACGGAACACAAAAGCTTTTCGAGTTACAACGTGTTGTTTAGGAAAAACAAGATAATTTCGCACGATGCGGGTTTTCCTTAAAACGTGATTTTATGAAAAATTTTGACGAAAGAAAATTCTCCTTTGGATTCTCTTTGGAGGCTACACGTTTAGACGTACAAGCCACACCAATTCTTTTCGAGTTACAACGTGTAGTTTTGGAGATACAAGCTAATTTTCTACGATGCGTTATTTCTTCTCTTAAAGTGTTTCCAATACGTACGTATTTGTCTTTACTCTGCAAAACTGTATTTCCTTATAACGTGGTATTCTTACATATTCTTTCGAGAGAAAACTCTCCTGTGCATTCTCTTTTGAGGCTACCCACTTAGACATACACGCAACACGAAAGCTTTTCGAGTTACAACGTGTAGTTTAGGAAAAACAAGATAATTTCGCATGATGCGGGATTTCCTTAAAACGTGATTTTCTGAAAAATTTTCATGAAAGAAAATTCTCCTTTGGGTTCTCTTTTGAGGCTACACGTTTTGACGTACACGCCACACCAATTCATTTCGAGTTACAACGTGTAGTTTAGGAGATACAAGCTAATTTTGTACGATGCCTTATTTCTTCTGGTAAAGTGTTTCCAATATGTGTGTATTTGTCTTTACTCTGCAACACTCTATTTCCTTATAACGTGGTATTCTTACATATTCTTTCGAGAGAAAACTCTCCTGTGCCTTTCCTTTTGAGGCTACACACATAAACATACACACAACACCAAAGCTTTTCTAGTTACAATGTATTGTTTAGGAGATACAAGCTAATATTGTACGATGCGTTATTTCTTCTCGTAAAGTGTTTCCAATACGTACATATATGTCTTTACTCTGCAACACTGTATTTCCATATAACGTGGAATTCTTACATATTCTTTCGAGAGAAAACTCTACTGTGCCTTCTCTTTTGAGGCTACACACTTAGACATACACGCAACACAAAAGCTTTTCGAGTTACAACGTGTTGTTTAGGAAAAACAAGATAATTTCGCACGATGCAGGATTTCCTTAAAACGTGATTTTCTGAAAAATTTTGACGAAAGAAAATTCTCCTTTGGGTTCTCCTTTGAGGCTACACATTTAGACGTACAAGCCACACCAATTCTTTTAGAGTTACAATGTGTAGTTTGGAGATACAAGCTAATTTTGTACAATGCGTTATTTCTTCTCGTAAAGTATTTCCAATAAGTACATATTTGTCTTTACTCTGCAAAACTGTATTTCCTTATAACGTGGTATTCTTACAAATTTTTCCGAGAGAAAACTCACCTGTGCCTTCTCTTTTGAGGCTAAACACTTAGGCATACACGCAACACGAAAGCTTTTCGAGTTGCAATGTGTTGTTTAGGAAAAACAAGATAATTTCGCACGATGCAGGATTTCCTTAAAACGTGATTTACTGAAAAATTTTGACGAAAGAATATTCTCCTTTGGGTTCTCCTTTGAGGCTACACGTCTAGACGTACACGCCACACCAATTTTTTTCGAGTTACACAGTGTAGTTTAGGAGATACAAGCTAATTTGGACGATGCGTTATTTCTTCTCTTAAAGTGTTTCCAATAAGTACTTATATGTCTTTACTCTGCAAATCTGTATTTCCTTATAACGTGGTATTCTTACATATTCTTTCGAGAGAAAACTCTCCTGTGCGTTCTCTTTTGAGGCTACACACTTAGACATACACGCAACACGAAAGCATTTCGTGTTACAACGTGTTGTTTAGGAAAAACAAGATAATTTCGCATGATGCAGGATTTCCTTAAAACGTGATTTTCTGAAAAATTTTGACGAAAGAAAATTCTCCTTTGGGTTCTCTTTTGAGGCTACACGTTTAGACGTACATGCCACACCAATTCTTTTTGAGTTACAACGTGTAGTTTAGGAGATACAAGCTAATTTTGTACGATGCGTTATTTCTTCTCGTAATGTGTTTCCAAAAGTTACGTATATGACTTTACTCTGCAAAACTGTATTTCCTTAAACGTGTTATTCTTACATATTCTTTCGAGAGAAAACTCTCCTGTGCCTTCTCTTTTGAGGTACACACTTACACATACACGCAACACGAAAGCTTTTTGAGTTACAACGTGTTGTTTAAGGAAAACAAGATAATTTCGCACGATGCGGGATTTCTTAAAACGTGATTTTCTGAAAAATTTTGACGAAAGGAAATTCTCCTTTGGGTTCTATTTTGAGGCTACACGTTTAGACATACAAGCCACACCAATTCTTTTCGGGTTACAACGTGGAGTTTTGGAGATACAAGCTAATTTTGTATGATGCGTTATTTGTTCTCGTAAAGTGTTTCCAATACGTACATATTTGTCTTTACTCTGTAAAACTGTATTTCCTTATAACGTGGTATTCTTACATATTCTTTCGAGAGAAAACTCTCCTGTGCCTTCTCTTTTGAGGCTACACACTTAGACATAAACGCAACACGAAAGCTTTTCGAGTTACAACTTGTTGTTTAGGAAAAACAGGATAATTTCGCACGATGCGGGATTTCCTTAAAACGTGATTTTCTGAAAAATTTTGACGAAAGAAAATTCTCCTTTGGGTTCTCTCTTAAGGCTACACGTTTAGACGTACACGCCACACCAATTCTTTTTGAGTTACAACGTGTAGTTTAGGAGATACAAGCTAATTTTGTACGATGCGTTTTTTCTTCTCATAATGTGTTTCCAAAACGTACTTATATGTCTTTACTCTGCAAAACTGTATTTCCTTAAAACGTGGTATTCTTACATATTCTTTCGAGTGAAAACTCTCCTGTGCCTTCTCTTTTGAGGCTACACACTTAGACATAGACGCAACATGAAAGCTTTTCGAGTTACAACGTGTTGTTTAGAAAAAACAAGATAATTTCGCAGGATGCGGGATTTCCTTAAAACGTGATTTTCTGAAAAATTTTGACGAAAGAAAATTCTCCTTTGGGTTCTCTTTTGAGGCTACACGTTTAGACGTACATGCCACACCAATTGTTTTCGAGTTACAACGTGTAGTTTAGGAGATACAAGCTAATTTTGTACGATAAGTTATTTCTTCTCCTAAAGTGTTTCCAATACCTATGTATTTGTCTTTACTCTGCAAAACTGTATTTCCTTATAACGTGGTATTCTTACATATTCTTTCAAGAGAAAACTCTCTTGTGCCTTCTCTTTTGAGGCTACAAACTTGGAAATACAAGCAAAACGAAAGCTTTTCGAGTTACAACGTGTTGTTCAGGAAAAACAAGATAATTTCGCATGATGCGGGGTTTCTGAAAACGTTATTTTCTGAAAAATTTTGACGAAAGAAAATTCCCCTTTGGGTTCTCTTTTGAGGCTACACATTAAGACGTACAAGCCACACCAATTAATTTCGAGTTACAACGTGTAGTTTTGGAGATACAAGCTAATTTTTTAAGATGCAATATTTCTTCTCTTAAAGTGTTTCCAATACGTACTTATATGTCTTTACTCTGCAAAAGTGTATTTCCTTATAACGTGGTATTCTTACATATTCTTTCGAGAGAAAACTCTCCTGTGCCTTCTCTTTGGAGGCTACACACTTAGACATACACGCAACACGAAAGCTTTTCGAGTTACAAGGTGTTGTTTAGGAAAAACAAGATAATTTCGCACGATGAGGGATTTCCTTCAAACGTGATTTTCTGAAAAATTTTGAGGAAAAAAAATTCTCCTTTGGGTTCTCTTTTGAGGCAACACATTTAGACGTACACGCCACACCAATTCTTTTCGAGTTACAAGGTGTAGTTTAGGAGGTACAAGCTATTTTGTACGATGCGTTACTTCTTCTCCTAAAGTGTTTCCAATACGTATGTATATGTCTTTACTCTGCAAAAACTGTATTTACTTATAACGTGGTATTCTTACATATTCTTTCGAGAGAAAACTCTCCTGTGCCTTTTCTTTTGAGGCTACACACTTGAACATACACGCAACACTAAAGCTTTTCGAGTAACAACGTGTTGTTTAGGAAAAACAAGATAATTTCGCACAATGCGGGATTTCCTTAAAACGTGATTTTCTGGAAAATTTTGACGAAAGAAAATTCTCCTTTGGGTTCTCCTTTGAGGCTACACGTTTAGACGTACATGCCACACCAATTCTTTTCGAGTTTCAACATGTAGTTTATGAGATACAAGCTAATTTTGTACGCTGCGTTATTTCTTCTCGTAAATTGTTTCCAATACGTACATATTTGTCTTTACTCTGCAACACTGTATTTCCTTATAACGTGGTATTCTTACATATTCTTTCGAGAGAAAACTCTTCTGTGCCTTCGCTTTTGAGGCTACACACTTAGACATACATGCAACACGAAAGCTTTTCGAGTTACAACGTACTGTTTAGGAAAAACAAGATAATTTCGCATGATGCGGGATTTCCTTAAAACGTGATTTTCAGAAAATTTTTGACGAAAGAAAATTCTCCTTTGGGTTCTCTTTTGAGGCTACACGTTTAGATGTACATGCCACACCAATTCTTTTCGAGTTACAACGTGTAGTTTAGGAGATACAAGCTAATTTTGTACGATGCCTTATTTCTTCTCGTAAAGGGTTCCCATATGTATGTATTTGTCTTTACTCTGAAACACTGTATTTCCTTATAACATGGTATTCTTACATTTTTTTGCGAGAGAAAACTCTCCTGTGCCTTCTCTTTTGAGGCTACACACTTAGACATACACGCAACATGAAAGCCTTTCGAGTTACAACGTGTTGTTTAGGAAAAACAAGATAATTTCGCACGATGCGGGATTTCCTTAAAACGTGATTTTCTGAAAAATTTTGACGAAAGAAAATTCTCCTTTGGGTTCTCTTTTGAGGCTACACGTTTAGACGTACATGCCACACCAATTCTTTTCGAGTTACAACGTGTAGTTTAGGAAATACAAGCTAATTTTTTACGATGCGTTACTTTTTCTCCTAAAGTGTTTCCAATATGTACGTATTTGTCTTTACTCTGCAACACTGTATTTCCTTAAAACGTGGTATTCTTACATATTCTTTCGAGAGAAAACTCTTCTGTGCCTTCGCTTTTGAGGCTACACACTTAGACATACATGCAACACGAAAGATTTTCGAGTTACAACCTACTGTTTAGGAAAAACAAGATAATTTCGCACGATGCGGTGTTTCCTTAAAACGTGATTTTCTGAAAAGTTTGAGGAAAGAAAATTCTCCTTTGGGTTCTCCTTTGAGGCTACACGTTTAGACGTACATGCCACACCAATTGTTTTTGAGTTACAACGTGTAGCTTAGGAGATACAAGCTACTTTTGTAAGATGCCTTATTTCTTCTCGTAAACTGTTTCCAATACGTACGTATTTGTCTTTACTCTGCAACACTGTATTTCCGTATAACGTGATATTCTTACATATTCTTTCGAGAGAAAACTCTCCTGTGCCTTTGCTTTTGGGGCTACACACTTAGACATACACGCAACTCGAAAGCTTTTCGAGTTACAACGTGTTGTTTAGGAAAAACAAGATAATTTCGCACGATGCGGGATTTCCTTAAAACGTGATTTTCTGAAAAATTTTGGCGAAAGAAAATTCTCCTTTGGTTTCTCTTTTGAGGCTACATGTTTAGACGTAAACGCCACACCAATTCTTTTCGAGTTACAACGTGTAGTTTAGGAGATAAAAGCTATTTTGTACGATGTGTTATTTCTTCTCATAAAGTGTTCCCAATATGTACGTATATGTCTTTATTCTGCAAAACTGTATTTAATTATAACGTGGTATTCTTACATATTCTTTCGAGAGAAAACTCTACTGTGCCTTCTCTTTTGAGGCTACACACTTAGACATATACGCAACAGGAAAGCTTTTCGAGTTACAACGTGTTGTTTAGGAAAAACAAGATAATTTCGCACGATGCGGGATTTCCTTAAAACGTGATATTCTGAAAAATTTTGACGAAAGGAAATTCTCCTTTGGGTTGTCTCTTGAGGCTACACGTTTCGACGTTCAGGCCACACCAGTTCTTTTCAAGTTACAACGTGTAGTGTAGGAGATACAAGCTAATTTTGTACGATGCCTTATTTCTTCTTGTAAAGTGTTTCCAATATGTATGTATTTGGCTTTACTCTGCAACACTCTATTTCCTTATAACGTGGTATTCTTACATATTCTTGCGAGAGAAAACTCTCCTGTGCCTTCTCTTTTGAGGCTACACACTTAGACATACACGCAACACGAAAGCTTTTCGAGTTACAACGTGTTGTTTAAGAAAAACAAGATAATTTCGCACGATGCGGGATTTACTTAAAACGTGATTTTCTGAAAAATTTTGACGAAAGAAAATTCTCCTTTGGGTTCTCTTTTGAGGCTACACGTTTAGACGTACACGCCACACAAATTCTTTTCGAGTTACAATTTGTAGTTTAGGAGATACAAGCTAATTTTGTACGATGCGTTATTTCTTCTCCTAAAGTGTTTCCAATACGTACATATATGTCTTTACTCTGCAACACTGTATTTCCTTATAACGTGGTATTCTTACATATTCTTTCGAGAGAAAACTCTACTGTGCCTTCTCTTTTGAGGCTACACACTTAGACATACACGCAACACAACAGCTTTTCAAGTTACAATATGTTGTTTAGGAAAAACAAGATAATTACGCACGATGCGGGAATTCCTTAAAACGTGATTTTCTGAAAAATTTTGACTAAAGAAAATTCTCCGTTGGGGTCTCTTTTGAGGCTACATGTTTAGACGTACATGCCACACCAATTCTTTTCGAGTTACAACGTGTACTTTAGGAGATACAAGCTAATTTTGTACGATGCGTTATTTCTTCTCATAAAGTGTTTCCAATACGTACGTATTTGTCTTTATTCTGCAACACTGTATTTCCTTATAACGTGGTATGCTTACATATTCTTTCGAGAGAAAACTCTCCTGTGCCTTCGCTTTTGAGGCTACACACTTAGACATACACGCAACTCGAAAGATTTTCGAGTTGCAATGTGTTGTTTAGGAACAAAAAGATAATTTCGCAAGATGCGGGATTTCCTTAAAACGTGATTTTCTGAAAAATTTTGACGAAAGAAAATTCTCCTTTGGGTTCTCTTTTGAGGCTACACGTTTAGACGTACACGCCACACCAATTCTTTTCGAGTTACAACGTGTAGTTTAGGAGATACAAGCTAATTTTGTACGCTGAGTTATTTCTTCTCGTAAAGTGTTTCCAATACGTACATATTTGTCTTTACTCTGCAAAACAGTATTTCCTTATAACGTGGTATTCTTACATATTCTTTCGAGAGAAAACTCTCCTGTGCCTTCTCTTTTGAGGCTACACACTTAGACATACACGCAACACGAAAGCTTTTCGAATTACAACGTGTTGTTTAGGAAAAACAAGATAATTTTGCACGATGCGGGTTTTCCTTAAAACGTGATTTTCTGAAAAATTTTGACGAAAGAAAATTCTCCTTTCGGTTCTCTTTTTAGGCTACACGTTTAGACGTACACGCCACACCAATTCTTTTCGACTTACAACTTGTAGTTTAGGAGATACAAGCTAATTTTTTACGATGCGTTATTTCTTCCCCTAAAGTGTTTCCAATATGTACATATTTGTCTTTTCTCTGCAACCCTGTATTTCCTTATAACGTGGTATTCTTACATATTCTTTCGAGAGAAAACTCTACTGTGCCTTCTCTTTTGAGGCTACACACTTAGACATACACGCAACACAACAGCTTTTCATGTTACAACATGTTGTTTAGGAAAAACAAATAATTTCGGACGATGCGGGAATTCCTTAAAACGTGATTTTCTGAAAAATTTTGACGAATGAAAATTCTCCTTTGGGTTCTCTTTTGAGGCTACACGTTTAGACGTACAAGCCACACCAATTCTTTTCGAGTTACAAGCTAATTTTGTACGATGCCTTATTTCTTCTTGTAAAGTGATTCCAATATGTATGTATTTGTCTTTACTCTGCAACACTCTATTTCCTTATAACGTGGTATTCTTACATATTCTTTCGAGAGAAAACTCTCCTGTGCCTTCGCTTTAGAGGCTACACACTTAGACATACACGCAACACCAAAGCTTTTCGAGTTACAATGTGTTGTTTAGGAGATAAATGCTAATATTGTACGATGCCTTATTTCTTCTCATAAAGTGTTTCCAATACGTAAGTATTTGTCTTTACTCTGCAACACTGTATTTCCTTATAACGTGGTATTCTTACATATTCTTTCGAGAAAACTCTCCTGTGCCTTCTCTTTTGAGGCTACACACTTAGACATACACACAACACGAAAGATTTTCGAGTTACAACGTGTTGTTTAGGAAAAACAAGATAATTTTGCACAATGCGGGATTTCCTTAAAACGTGATTTTCTGAAAAATTTTGACGAAAGAAAATTCTCCTTTGGGTTCTCTTTTGAGGCTACACGTGTAGACGTACACGCGACAACAATTCTTTTTGAGTTACAACGTGTAGTTTAGGAGATACAAGCTAATTTTTTACGATGCATTATTTCTTCTCGTAAAGTGTTTCCAATATGTACGTATATGTCTTTACTCTGCAAAACTGTATTTCCTTATAACGTGGTATTCTTACATACTCTTTCGAGAGAAAACTCTTCTGTGCCTTCTCTTTTGAGGCTACACACTTAGACATAAACGCAACATGAAAGCTTTTCGAGTTACAACGTGTTGTTTAGGAAAAACAAGATAATTTCACACGATGCGGGATTTCCTTAAAACGTGATTTTCTGAAAAATTTTGACCAAAGAAAATTCTCCTTTGGGTTCTCTTTTGAGGCTACACGTTTAGACGTACACGCCACACCAATTCTTTTCGAGTTACAATGTGTAGTTTTGGAGATACAAGCTAATTTTTTACAATGCGTTATTTCTTCTCGTAAAGTGTTTCCAATAAGTACGTATTTGTCTTTACTCTGCAAAACTGTATTTCCTTATAACATGGTACTCTTACATATTCTTTCGAGAGAAAACTCTCCTGTGCCTTCTCTTTTGAGGCTACACATTTAGACATACCCGCAACTCGAAAGGTTTTCGAGTTACAACGTGTTGTTTAGGAAAAACAAGATAATTTCGCACGAAGCGGGATTTCCTTAAAACGTGATTGTCTGAAAAATTTTGACGAAATAAAATTCTCCTTTGGGTTCTCTTTTGAGGCTACACATTTAGACGTACACGCCACACCAATTCTTTTCGAGTTACAACGTGTAGTTTAGGAGATACAAGCTAATTTTGTACGATGCGTTATTTCTTCTCATAAAGTGTTTCCAGTACGTTCTTATATGTCTTTACTCTGCAAAACTGTATTTCCTTATAACGTGGTATTCTTACATATTCTTTCGAGAGAAAACTCTCCTGTGCCTTCTCTTTGGAGGCTACACACTTAGACATACACGCAACACAACAGCTTTTCAAGTTACAATATGTTGTTTAGGAAAAACAAGATAATTACGCACGATGCGGGAATTCCTTAAAACGTGATTTTCTGAAAAATTTTGACTAAAGAAAATTCTCCGTTGGGGTCTCTTTTGAGGCTACATGTTTAGACGTACACGCCACACCAATTCTTTTCGAGTTACAACGTGTACTTTAGGAGATA
Source organism: Apodemus sylvaticus (assembly GCF_947179515.1). NCBI lineage: Eukaryota > Metazoa > Chordata > Mammalia > Rodentia > Muridae > Apodemus > Apodemus sylvaticus. The sequence goes on along the minus strand of NW_026262994.1, from coordinate 185,285 downwards.
CAAGCTAATTTTGTACGATGCGTTATTTCTTCTCATAAAGTGTTTCCAATACGTACGTATTTGTCTTTATTCTGCAACACTGTATTTCCTTATAACGTGGTATGCTTACATATTCTTTCGAGAGAAAACTCTCCTGTGCCTTTGCTTTTGAGGCTACACACTTAGACATACACGCAACTCGAAAGATTTTCGAGTTGCAATGTGTTGTTTAGGAACAAAAAGATAATTTCGCAAGATGCGGGATTTCCTTAAAACGTGATTTTCTGAAAAATTTTGACGAAAGAAAATTCTCCTTTGGGTTCTCTTTTGAGGCTACACGTTTAGACGTACACGCCACACCAATTCCTTTCGAGTTACAACGTGTAGTTTAGGAGATACAAGCTAATTTTGTACGCTGCGTTATTTCTTCTCGTAAAGTGTTTCCAATACGTACATATTTGTCTTTACTCTGCAAAACAGTATTTCCTTATAACGTGGTATTCTTACATATTCTTTCGAGAGAAAACTCTCCTGTGCCTTCTCTTTTGAGGCTACACACTTAGACATACACGCAACACGAAAGCTTTTCGAATTACAACGTGTTGTTTAGGAAAAACAAGATAATTTTGCACGATGCGGGATTTCCTTAAAACGTGATTTTCTGAAAAATTTTGACGAAAGAAAATTCTCCTTTCGGTTCTCTTTTTAGGCTACACGTTTAGACGTACACGCCACACCAATTCTTTTCGACTTACAACTTGTAGTTTAGGAGATACAAGCTAATTTTTTACGATGCGTTATTTCTTCCCCTAAAGTGTTTCCAATATGTACATATTTGTCTTTTCTCTGCAACCCTGTATTTCCTTATAACGTGGTATTCTTACATATTCTTTCGAGAGAAAACTCTACTGTGCCTTCTCTTTTGAGGCTACACACTTAGACATTCACGCAACACAACAGCTTTTCATGTTACAACATGTTGTTTAGGAAAAACAAATAATTTCGGACGATGCGGGAATTCCTTAAAACGTGATTTTCTGAAAAATTTTGACGAAAGAAAATTCTCCTTTGGGTTCTCTTTTGAGGCTACACGTTTAGACGGACACGCCACACCAATTCTTTTCGAGTTACAAGCTAATTTTGTACGATGCCTTATTTCTTCTTGTAAAGTGATTCCAATATGTATGTATTTGTCTTTACTCTGCAACACTCTATTTCCTTATAACGTGGTATTCTTACATATTCTTTCGAGAGAAAACTCTCCTGTGCCTTCGCTTTAGAGGCTACACACTTAGACATACACGCAACACCAAAGCTTTTCGAGTTACAATGTGTTGTTTAGGAGATAAATGCTAATATTGTACGATGCCTTATTTCTTCTCATAAAGTGTTTCCAATACGTAAGTATTTGTCTTTACTCTGCAACACTGTATTTCCTTATAACGTGGTATTCTTACATATTCTTTCGAGAGAAAACTCTCCTGTGCCTTCTCTTTTGAGGCTACACACTTAGACATACACACAACACGAAAGATTTTCGAGTTACAACGTGTGGTTTAGGAAAAACAAGATAATTTTGCACGATGCGGTATTTCCTTAAAACGTGATTTTCTGAAAAATTTTGACGAAAGAAAATTCTCCTTTGGGTTCTCTTTTGAGGCTACACGTGTAGACGTACATGCGACAACAATTCTTTTTGAGTTACAACGTGTAGTTTAGGAGATACAAGCTAATTTTTTACGATGCATTATTTCTTTTCGTAAAGTGTTTCCAATATGTACGTATATGTCTTTACTCTGTAAAACTGTATTTCCTTATAACGTGGTATTCTTACATACTCTTTCGAGAGAAAACTCTTCTGTGCCTTCTCTTTTGAGGCTACACACTTAGACATAAACGCAACATGAAAGCTTTTCGAGTTACAAAGTGTTGTTTAGGAAAAACAAGATAATTTCACACGATGCGGGATTTCCTTAAAACGTGATTTTCTGAAAAATTTTGACCAAAGAAAATTCTCCTTTGGGTTCTCTTTTGAGGCTACACGTTTAGACGTACACGCCACACCAATTCTTTTCGAGTTACAATGTGTAGTTTTGGAGATACAAGCTAATTTTTTACAATGCGTTATTTCTTCTCGTAAAGTGTTTCCAATAAGTACGTATTTGTCTTTACTCTGCAAAACTGTATTTCCTTATAACATGGTACTCTTACATATTCTTTCGAGAGAAAACTCTCCTGTGCCTTCTCTTTTGAGGCTACACATTTAGACATACCCGCAACTCGAAAGGTTTTCGAGTTACAACGTGTTGTTTAGGAAAAACAAGATAATTTCGCACGAAGCGGGATTTCCTTAAAACGTGATTGTCTGAAAAATTTTGACGAAATAAAATTCTCCTTTGGGTTCTCTTTTGAGGCTTCACGTTTAGACGTACACGCCACACCAATTCTTTTCGAGTTACAACGTGTAGTTTAGGAGATACAAGCTAATTTTGTACGATGCGTTATTTCTTCTCATAAAGTGTTTCCAGTACGTTCTTATATGTCTTTACTCTGCAAAACTGTATTTCCTTATAACGTGGTATTCTTACATATTCTTTCGAGAGAAAACTCTCCTGTGCCTTCTCTTTGGAGGCTACACACTTAGACATACACGCAACACAACAGCTTTTCAAGTTACAATATGTTGTTTAGGAAAAACAAGATAATTACGCACGATGCGGGAATTCCTTAAAACGTGATTTTCTGAAAAATTTTGACTAAAGAAAATTCTCCGTTGGGGTCTCTTTTGAGGCTACATGTTTAGACGTACACGCCACACCAATTCTTTTCGAGTTACAACGTGTACTTTAGGAGATACAAGCTAATTTTGTACGATGCGTTATTTCTTCTCATAAAGTGTTTCCAATACGTACGTATTTGTCTTTATTCTGCAACACTGTATTTCCTTATAACGTGGTATGCTTACATATTCTTTCGAGAGAAAACTCTCCTGTGCCTTCGCTTTTGAGGCTACACACTTAGACATACACGCAACTCGAAAGATTTTCGAGTTGCAATGTGTTGTTTAGGAACAAAAAGATAATTTCGCAAGATGCGGGATTTCCTTAAAACGTGATTTTCTGAAAAATTTTGACGAAAGAAAATTCTCCTTTGGGTTCTCTTTTGAGGCTACACGTTTAGACGTACACGCCACACCAATTCCTTTCGAGTTACAACGTGTAGTTTAGGAGATACAAGCTAATTTTGTACGCTGAGTTATTTCTTCTCGTAAAGTGTTTCCAATACGTACATATTTGTCTTTACTCTGCAAAACAGTATTTCCTTATAACGTGGTATTCTTACATATTCTTTCGAGAGAAAACTCTCCTGTGCCTTCTCTTTTGAGGCTACACACTTAGACATACACGCAACACGAAAGCTTTTCGAATTACAACGTGTTGTTTAGGAAAAACAAGATAATTTTGCACGATGCGGGATTTCCTTAAAACGTGATTTTCTGAAAAATTTTGACGAAAGAAAATTCTCCTTTCGGTTCTCTTTTTAGGCTACACGTTTAGACGTACACGCCACACCAATTCTTTTCGACTTACAACTTGTAGTTTAGGAGATACAAGCTAATTTTTTACGATGCGTTATTTCTTCCCCTAAAGTGTTTCCAATATGTACATATTTGTCTTTTCTCTGCAACCCTGTATTTCCTTATAACGTGGTATTCTTACATATTCTTTCGAGAGAAAACTCTACTGTGCCTTCTCTTTTGAGGCTACACACTTAGACATTCACGCAACACAACAGCTTTTCATATTACAACATGTTGTTTAGGAAAAACAAATAATTTCGGACGATGCGGGAATTCCTTAAAACGTGATTTTCTGAAAAATTTTGACGAAAGAAAATTCTCCTTTGGGTTCTCTTTTGAGGCTACACGTTTAGACGTACAAGCCACACCAATTCTTTTCGAGTTACAAGCTAATTTTGTACGATGCCTTATTTCTTCTTGTAAAGTGATTCCAATATGTATGTATTTGTCTTTACTCTGCAACACTCTATTTCCTTATAACGTGGTATTCTTACATATTCTTTCGAGAGAAAACTCTCCTGTGCCTTCGCTTTAGAGGCTACACACTTAGACATACACGCAACACCAAAGCTTTTCGAGTTACAATGTGTTGTTTAGGAGATAAATGCTAATATTGTACGATGCCTTATTTCTTCTCATAAAGTGTTTCCAATACGTAAGTATTTGTCTTTACTCTGCAACACTGTATTTCCTTATAACGTGGTATTCTTACATATTCTTTCGAGAAAACTCTCCTGTGCCTCCTCTTTTGAGGCTACACACTTAGACATACACACAACACGAAAGATTTTCGAGTTACAACGTGTTGTTTAGGAAAAACAAGATAATTTTGCACGACGCGGGATTTCCTTAAAACGTGATTTTCTGAAAAATTTTGACGAAAGAAAATTCTCCTTTGGGTTCTCTTTTGAGGCTACACGTGTAGACGTACATGCGACAACAATTCTTTTTGAGTTACAACGTGTAGTTTAGGAGATACAAGCTAATTTTTTACGATGCATTATTTCTTCTCGTAAAGTGTTTCCAATATGTACGTATATGTCTTTACTCTGCAAAACTGTATTTCCTTATAACGTGGTATTCTTACATACTCTTTCGAGAGAAAACTCTTCTGTGCCTTCTCTTTTGAGGCTACACACTTAGACATAAACGCAACATGAAAGCTTTTCGAGTTACAACGTGTTGTTTAGGAAAAACAAGATAATTTCACACGATGCGGGATTTCCTTAAAACGTGATTTTCTGAAAAATTTTGACGAATGAAAATTCTCCTTTGGGTTCTCTTTTGAGGCTACACGTTTAGACGTACACGCCACACCAATTCTTTTCGAGTTACAAGCTAATTTTGTACGATGCCTTATTTCTTCTTGTAAAGTGATTCCAATATGTATGTATTTGTCTTTACTCTGCAACACTCTATTTCCTTATAACGTGGTATTCTTACATATTCTTTCGAGAGAAAACTCTCCTGTGCCTTCGCTTTAGAGGCTACACACTTAGACATACACGCAACACCAAAGCTTTTCGAGTTACAATGTGTTGTTTAGGAGATAAATGCTAATATTGTACGATGCCTTATTTCTTCTCATAAAGTGTTTCCAATACGTAAGTATTTGTCTTTACTCTGCAACACTGTATTTCCTTATAACGTGGTATTCTTACATATTCTTTCGAGAAAACTCTCCTGTGCCTTCTCTTTTGAGGCTACACACTTAGACATACACACAACACGAAAGATTTTCGAGTTACAACGTGTTGTTTAGGAAAAACAAGATAATTTTGCACGACGCGGGATTTCCTTAAAACGTGATTTTCTGAAAAATTTTGACGAAAGAAAATTCTCCTTTGGGTTCTCTTTTGAGGCTACACGTTTAGACGTACATGCGACAACAATTCTTTTTGAGTTACAACGTGTAGTTTAGGAGATACAAGCTAATTTTTTACGATGCATTATTTCTTCTCGTAAAGTGTTTCCAATATGTACGTATATGTCTTTACTCTGCAAAACTGTATTTCCTTATAACGTGGTATTCTTACATACTCTTTCGAGAGAAAACTCTTCTGTGCCTTCTCTTTTGAGGCTACACACTTAGACATACACGCAACATGAAAGCTTTTCGAGTTACAACGTGTTGTTTAGGAAAAACAAGATAATTTCACACGATGCGGGATTTCCTTAAAACGTGATTTTCTGAAAAATTTTGACCAAAGAAAATTCTCCTTTGGGTTCTCTTTTGAGGCTACACGTTTAGACGTACATGCCACACCAATTCTTTTCGAGTTACAATGTGTAGTTTTGGAGATACAAGCTAATTTTTTACAATGCGTTATTTCTTCTCGTAAAGTGTTTCCAATAAGTATGTATTTGTCTTTACTCTGCAAAACTGTATTTCCTTATAACATGGTACTCTTACATATTCTTTCGAGAGAAAACTCTCCTGTGCCTTCTCTTTTGAGGCTACACATTTAGACATACCCGCAACTCGAAAGGTTTTCGAGTTACAACGTGTTGTTTAGGAAAAACAAGATAATTTCGCACGAAGCGGGATTTCCTTAAAACGTGATTGTCTGAAAAATTTTGACGAAATAAAATTCTCCTTAAGTTCTCTTTTGAGGCTACACGTTTAGACGTTCACGCCACACCAATTCTTTTCGAGTTACAACGTGTAGTTTAGGAGATACAAGCTAATTTTGTACGATGCGTTATTTCTTCTCATAAAGTGTTTCCAGTACGTTCTTATATGTCTTTACTCTGCAAAACTGTATTTCCTTATAACGTGGTATTCTTACATATTCTTTCGAGAGAAAACTCTCCTGTGCCTTCTCTTTGGAGGCTACCCACTTAGACATACACGCAACACGAAAGCTTTTCGAGTTACAACGTGTTGTTTAGGAAAAACAAGTTAATTGCGCACGATGCGGGATTTCCTTAAAACGTGATTTTCTGAAAAATTTTGACGAAAGAAAATTCTCCTTTGGGTTCGCTTTTGAGGCTACACGTTTAGACGTACATGCCACACCAATTCTTTTCGAGAGTACAACATGTAGTTTAGGAGATACAAGTTAATTTTGTATGATGAGTTATTTCTTCTTGTAAAGTGTTTCCAATTCGTATGTATATGTCTTTACTCTGCAAAACTGTATTTCCTTATAAGGTGGTATTCTTACATATTCTTTCGAGAGAAAGCACTACTGTGCCTTCTCTTTTGAGGCTATACACTTAGACATACACGCAACAGGAAAGCTTTTCGTGTTACAACGTGTTGTTTAGGAAAAACAAGATAATTTCGCATGATGTGGGATTTCCATAATACGTGATTTTCTGAAAAATTTTGACGAAAGGAAATTCTCCTTTGTGTTCACTTTTGAGGCTACACGTTTAGACGTACACGCCACACCAATTCTTTTCGAGTTACAACGTGTAGTTTAGGAAATACAAGCTAATTTTTTACGATGCGTTACTTTTTCTCGTAAAGTGTTTCCAATATGTATGTATTTGTCTTTACTCTGCAACACTGTATTTCCTTAAAACGTGGTATTCTTACATATTCTTTCGAGAGAAAACTCTCCTGTGCCTTCGCTTTTGAGGCTACACACTTAGACATACATGCAACACGAAAGATTTTCGAGTTGCAACCTACTGTTTAGGAAAAACAAGATAATTTCGCACGATGCGGTATTTCCTTAAAACGTGATTTTCTGAAAAATTTTGAGGAAAGACAATTCTCCTTTGGGTTCTCCTTTGAGGCTACACGTTTAGACGTACACGCCACACCAATTCTTTTCGAGTTACAACGTGTAGGTTAGGAGATACAAGCTAATTTTGTACGATGCCTTATTTCTTTCATAAACTGTTTCCAATACGTACGTATTTGTCTTTACTCTGCAACACTGTATTTCCGTATAACGTGATATTCTTACATATTCTTTCGAGAGAAAACTCTCCTGTGCCTTTGCTTTTGAGGCTACACACTTAGACATACACGCAACTCGAAAGCTTTTCGAGTTACAACATGTTGTTTAGGAAAAACAAGATAATTTCGCACGATGCGGGATTTCCTTAAAACATGATAATCTGAAAATTTTTGATGAAAGAAAATTCTCCTTTGGATTGTCTTTTGAGGCTACATGTTTCGACGTACACGCCACACCAATTCTTTTCGAGTTACAACGTGTAGTTTAGGAGATAAAAGCTATTTTGTACGATGTGTTATTTCTTCTCATAAAGTGTTTCCAATATGTACGTATATGTCTTTATTCTGCAAAACTGTATTTAATTATAACGTGGTATTCTTACATATTCTTTTGAGAGAAAACTCTACTGTGCCTTCTCTTTTGAGGCTACACACTTAGACATACACGCAACAGGAAAGCTTTTCGAGTTACAACGTGTTGTTTAGGAAAAACAAGATAATTTCGCACGATGCGGGATTTCCTTAAAACGTGATTTTCTGAAAAATTTTGACGAAAGAAAATTCTCCTTTGGTTTCTCTCTTGAGGATACACGTTTCGACGTACAGGCCACACCAGTTCTTTTCAAGTTACAACGTGTAGTGTAGGAGATACAAGCTAATTTTGTACGATGCCTTATTTCTTCTTGTAAAGTGTTTCCAATATGTATGTATTTGGCTTTACTCTGCAACACTCTATTTCCTTATAACGTGGTATTCTTACATATTCTTGCGAGAGAAAACTCTCCTGTGCCTTCTCTTTTGAGGCTACACACTTAGACATACACGCAACACGAAAGCTTTTCGAGTTACAACGTGTTGTTTAAGAAAAACAAGATAATTTCGCACGATGCGGGATTTACTTAAAACGTGATTTTCTGAAAATTTTTGACGAAAGAAAATTCTCCTTTTGGTTCTCTTTTGAGGCTACACGTTTAGACGTACACGCCACACCAATTCTTTTCGAGTTACAACTTGTAGTTTAGGAGATACAAGCTAATTTTGTACGATGCGTTATTTCTTCTCCTAAAGTGTTTCCAATACGTACATATATGTCTTTACTCTGCAACACTGTATTTCCTTATAACGTGGTATTCTTACATATTCTTTCGAGAGAAAACTCTACTGTGCCTTCTCTTTTGAGGCTAAACACTTAGACATACACGCAACACAACAGCTTTTCAAGTTACAACATGTTGTTTAGGAAAAACAAGATAATTACGCACGATGCGGGAATTCCTTAAAACGTGATTTTCTGAAAAATTTTTACTAACGAAAATTCTCCGTTGGGGTCTCTTTTGAGGCTACATGTTTAGACGTACACGCCACACCAATTCTTTTCGAGTTACAATGTGTACTTTAGGAGATACAAGCTAATTTTGTACAATGCGTTATTTCTTCTCATAAAGTGTTTCCAATATGTACGTATTTGTCTTTATTCTGCAACACTGTATTTCCTTCTAACGTGGTATGCTTACATATTCTTTCGAGAGAAAACTCTCCTGTGCCTTCGCTTTTGAGGCTAAACACTTAGACATACACGCAACTCGAAAGATTTTCGAGTTACAATGTGTTGTTTAGGAACAACAAGATAATTTTGCAAGATGCGGGATTTCCTTAAAACGTGATTTTCTGAAAAATTTTGAGGAAAGCAAATTCTGCTTTGGGTTCTCTTTTGAGGCTACACGTTTAGACGTACACGCCACACCAATTCTTTTCGAGTTACAACGTGTAGTGTAGGAGATACAAGCTAATTTTGTACGCTGCGTTATTTCTTCTCGTAAAGTGTTTCCAATACGTACATATTTGTCTTTACTCTGCAAAACAGTATTTCCTTATAACGTGGTATTCTTACATATTCTTTCGAGAGAAAACTCTCCTGTGCCTTCTCTTTTGAGGCTACGCACATGGACATACACGCAACACGAAAGCTTTTCGAGTTACAACGTGTTGTTTAGGAAAAACTAGTTAATTTTGCATGATGCGGGAATTCATTAAAACGTGATTTTTGAAAAATTTTTACTAACGAAAATTCTCCGTTGGGGTCTCTTTTGAGGCTACATGTTTAGACGTACACGCCACACCAATTCTTTTCGAGTTACAATGTGTACTTTAGGAGATACAAGCTAATTTTGTACAATGCGTTATTTCTTCTCATAAAGTGTTTCCAATATGTACGTATTTGTCTTTATTCTGCAACACTGTATTTCCTTCTAACGTGGTATGCTTACATATTCTTTCGAGAGAAAACTCTCCTGTGCCTTCGCTTTTGAGGCTAAACACTTAGACATACACGCAACTCGAAAGATTTTCGAGTTACAATGTGTTGTTTAGGAACAACAAGATAATTTTGCAAGATGCGGGATTTCCTTAAAACGTGATTTTCTGAAAAATTTTGAGGAAAGAAAATTCTGCTTTGGGTTCTCTTTTGAGGTTACACGTTTAGACGTACACGCCACACCAATTCTTTTCGAGTTACAACGTGTAGTGTAGGAGATACAAGCTAATTTTGTACGCTGCGTTATTTCTTCTCGTAAAGTGTTTCCAATACGTACATATTTGTCTTTACTCTGCAAAACAGTATTTCCTTATAACGTGGTATTCTTACATATTCTTTCGAGAGAAAACTCTCCTGTGCCTTCTCTTTTGAGGCTACGCACATGGACATACACGCAACACGAAAGCTTTTCGAGTTACAACGTGTTGTTTAGGAAAAACTAGTTAATTTTGCACGATGCGGGAATTCATTAAAACGTGATTTTTGAAAAATTTTTACTAACGAAAATTCTCCGTTGGGGTCTCTTTTGAGGCTACATGTTTAGACGTACACGCCACACCAATTCTTTTCGAGTTACAATGTGTACTTTAGGAGATACAAGCTAATTTTGTACAATGCGTTATTTCTTCTCATAAAGTGTTTCCAATATGTACGTATTTGTCTTTATTCTGCAACACTGTATTTCCTTCTAACGTGGTATGCTTACATATTCTTTCGAGAGAAAACTCTCCTGTGCCTTCGCTTTTGAGGCTAAACACTTAGACATACACGCAACTCGAAAGATTTTCGAGTTACAATGTGTTGTTTAGGAACAACAAGATAATTTTGCAAGATGCGGGATTTCCTTAAAACGTGATTTTCTGAAAAATTTTGAGGAAAGAAAATTCTGCTTTGGGTTCTCTTTTGAGGTTACACGTTTAGACGTACACGCCACACCAATTCTTTTCGAGTTACAACGTGTAGTGTAGGAGATACAAGCTAATTTTGTACGCTGCGTTATTTCTTCTCGTAAAGTGTTTCCAATACGTACATATTTGTCTTTACTCTGCAAAACAGTATTTCCTTATAACGTGGTATTCTTACATATTCTTTCGAGAGAAAACTCTCCTGTGCCTTCTCTTTTGAGGCTACGCACATGGACATACACGCAACACGAAAGATTTTCGAGTTACAACGTGTTGTTTAGGAAAAACAAGTTAATTTTGCACGATGCGGGATTTCCTTAAAACGTGATTTTCTGAAAAATTTTGACGAAAGAAAATTCTCCTTTCGGTTCTCTTTTGAGGCTACACGTTTAGACGTACACGCCACACCAATTCTTTTCGAGTTACAACTTGTAGTTTAGGAGATACAAGCTAATTTTGTACGATGCGTTATTTCTTCCCCTAAAGTGTTTCCAATACGTACATATTTGTCTTTTCTCTGCAACACTGTATTTCCTTATAACGTGGTATTCTTACATATTCTTTCGAGAGAAAACTCTACTGTGCCTTCTCTTTTGAGGCTACACACTTAGACATACACGCAACACAACAGCTTTTCATGTTACAACATGTTGTTTAGGAAAAACAAATAATTTCGGACGATGCGGGAATTCCTTAAAAACGTGATTTTCTGAAAAATTTTGACGAAAGAAAATTCTCCTTTGGGTTCTCTTTTGAGGCTACACGTTTAGACGTACAAGCCACACCAATTCTTTTCGAGTTAAAAGCTAATTTTGTACGATTCCTTATTTCTTCTTGTAAAGTGTTTCCAATATGTATGTATTTGTCTTTACTCTGCAACACTCTATTTCCTTATAACGTGGTATTCTTACATATTCTTTCGAGAGAAAACTCTCCTGTGCCTTCGCTTTAGAGGCTACACACTTAGACATACACGCAACACCAAAGCTTTTCGAGTTACAATGTGTTGTTTAGGAGATACAAGCTAATATTTTACGATGCGTTATTTCTTCTCGTAAAGTGTTTCCAATACGTAAGTATTTGTCTTTACTCTGCAACACTGTATTTCCTTATAACGTGGTATTCTTACATATTCTTCCGAGAGAAAACTCTCCTCTGCCTTCTCTTTTGAGGCTACACACTTAGACATACACACAACACGAAAGATTTTCGAGTTACAACGTGTGGTTTAGGAAAAACAAGATAATTTCGCACGATGCGGGATTTCCTTAAAACGTGATTTTCTGAAAAGTTTTGACGAAAGAAAATTCTCCTTTGGGTTCTCTTTTGAGGCTACACGTTTAGACGTACACGTGACAACAATTCTTTTTGAGTTACAACGTGTAGTTTAGGAGATACAAGCTAATTTTGTACGATGCATTATTTCTTCTCGTAAAGTGTTTCCAATACGTACTTATATGTCTTTACTCTGCAAAACTGTATTTCCTTATAACGTGGTATTCTTACATACTCTTTCGAGAGAAAACTCTCCTGTGCCTTCTCTTTTGAGGCTACACACTTAGTCATAAACGCAACATGAAAGCTTTTCGAGTTACAACGTGTTGTTTAGGAAAAACAAGATAATTTCGCACGATGCGGGATTTCCTTAAAACGTGATTTTCTGAAAATTTTTGACCAAAGAAAATTCTCCTTTGGGTTCTATTTTGAGGCTACACGTTTAGGACGTACACGCCACACCAATTCTTTTCGAGTTACAATGTGTAATTTCAGAGATACAAGCTAATTTTTTACAATGCGTTATTTCTTCTCGTAAAGTGTTTCCAATAAGTACGTATTTTTCTTTACTCAGCAAAACTGTATTTCCTTATAACGTGGTTTTCTTACATATTCTTTCGAGAGAAAACTCTCCTGTGCCTTCTCTTTTGAGGCTACACACTTAGACATACACGCAACACGAAAGCTTTTCGAGTTACAACGTGTTGTTTAGGAAAAACAAGATAATTTCGGACGATGTGGGATTTCCTTAAAACGTGATTTTCTGAAAAATTTTGAGGAAAGAAAATTCTCCTTTTGGTTCTCTTTTGAGGCTACACATTTAGACGTACACGCCACACCAATTCTTTTCGAGTTACAACGTGTAGTTTAGGAGATACAAGCTAATTTTGTACGATGCGTTATTTCTTCTCGTAAAGTGTTTCCAATACGTACCTATATGTCTTTACTCTGCAAAACTGTATTTCCTTATAACGTGGTATTCTTACATATTCTTTCGAGAGAAAGCTCTCCTGTGCCTTCTCTTTTGAGGCTACACACTTTGACATACACGCAACACGAAAGCTTTTCGAGTTACTACGTGTTGTTTAGGAAAAACAGGATAATTTCGCACGATGCGGAATTTCCTTAAAACGTGATTTTCTGAAAAATTTTGACGAAAGAAAATCCTCCTTTGGGTACTCTTTTGAGGCTACACGTTTAGACGTACATGCCACACCTATTCTTTTCGAGTTACAACGTGTAGTTTAGGAGATACAAGCTAATTTTGTATGATGCATTATTTCTTCTCGTAAAGTGTTTCCAATACGTAGGTATTTGTCTTTACTCTGCAACACTGTATTTCCTTATAACGTGGTATTCTTACATATTCTTTCGAGGGAAAACTCTCCTGTGCCTTCGCTTTTGACGCTACACACTTAGACATACCCGCAACTCGAAAGGTTTTCGAGTTACAACGTGTTGTTTAGGAAAAACAAGATAATTTTGCACGAAGCGGGATTTCCTTAAAACGTGATTTTCTGAAAAATTTTGAAGAAATAAAATTCTCCTTTGGGTTCTCTTTTGAGGCTACACGTTTAGACGTACACACCACACCAATTCTTTTCGAGTTACAACGTGTAGTTTAGGAGATACAAGCTAATTTTGTACGATGCGTTATTTCTTCTCGTAAAGTGTTTCCAGTACGTTCTTATATGTCTTTACTCTGCAAAACTGTATTTCCTTATAACGTGGTATTCTTACATATTCTTTCAAGAGAAAACTCTCCTGTTCTTTCTCTTTTGAGGCTACACACTTAGACATACACGCAACACGAAAGCTTTTCGAGTTACAACGTGTTGTTTAGGAAAAACAAGATAATTTCGCATGATGTGGGATTTCCATAATACGTGATTTTCTGAAAAATTTTGAGGAAAGAAAATTCTCCTTGGGGTTCTCTTTTGAGGCTACACGTCTAGACGTACACGCCACACCAATTTTTTTCGAGTTACACCGTGTTGTTTAGGAGATACAAGCTAATTTTGTATGATGCGTTATTTCTTCTCTTAAAGTGTTTCCAATAAGTACGTATATGTCATTACTCTGCAAATCTGTATTTCCTTATAACGTGGTATTCTTACATATTCTTTTGAGAGAAAACTCTCCTGTGCCTTCTCTTTTGAGGCTAAACACTTAGACATACACGCAACACGAAAGCTTTTCGTGTTACAACGTGTTGTTTAGGAAAAACAAGATAATTTCGCATGATGCGGGGTTTCCTTAAAACGTGATTTTCTGAAAAATTTTGACGAAAGAAAATTCTCCTTTGGGTTCTCTTTTGAGGCTACAAGTTTAGAGGTACACGCCACACCAATTCTTTTTGAATTACAACGTGTAGTTTAGGAGATACAACCTAATTTTGTACGATGCGTTATTTCTTCTCCTAATGTGTTTCCAAAAGGTACGTATATGACTTTACTCTGCAAAACTGTATTTGCTTAAAACGTGTTATTCTTACATATTCTTTCGAGAGAAAACACTCCTGTGCCTTCTCTTTTGAGGCTACACACTTAGACATACACGCAACATGAAAGCTTTTCGTGTTACAACGTGTTGTTTAGGGAAAACAAGATAATTTCGCACGATGCGGGATTTCCTTAAAACGTGATTTTCTGAAAAATTTTGACAAAAGGATATTCTCCTTTGGGTTCTATTTTGAGGCTACACGTTTAGACATACAAGCCACACCAATTCTTTTCGAGTTATAACGTGTAGTTTTGGAGATACAAGCTAATTTTGTATGATGCGTTATTTGTTCTCGTAAAGTGTTTCCAATAAGTACGTATTTGTCTTTACTCTGCAAAACTGTATTTCCTTATAACGTAGTATTCTTACATATTCTTTTGAGAGAAAACTCTCCTGTGCCTTCTCTTTTGAGGCTACACACTTAGACATAAACGCAACACGAAAGCTTTTCGAGTTACAACGTGTTGTTTAGGAAAAACAAGATAATTTCGCAGGATTCGGGATTTCCTTAAAACGTGATTTTCTGAAAAATTTTGAGGAAAGAAAATTCTCCTTTGGGTTCTCTCTTAAGGCTACACGTTTAGACGTACACGCCACACCAATTCTTTTCGAGTTACAACATATAGTTTAGGAGATACAAGTTAATTTTGTACGATGCATTATTTCTTCTCGTAAACTGTTTCCAATACGTACATATATGTCTTTACTCTGCAAAACTGTATTTCCTTATAACGTGGTATTCTTAAATATTCTTTCGAGAGAAAACTCTCCTCTGCCTTCGCTTTTGAGGAAACACACTTAGACATACACGCAACACGAAAGCTTTTCGAGTTACAACGTGTTGTTTAGGAAAAACAAAATAATTTCGCGCGAAGTGGGATTTCCTTAAAACGTGATTTACTGAAAAATTTTGACGAAAGAAAATTCTCCTTTGGGTTCTCTTTTGAGGCTACACGTCTAGACGTACACGCCACACCAATTCTTTTCGAGTTACAACGTGTAGTTTAGGAGATAAAAGCTAATTTTGTACGATGCGTTATTTCTTCTCATAAAGTGTTTCCAATACGTACGTATATGTCTTTACTCTGCAAAACTGTATTTCCTTATAACGTGGTATTCTTACATATTCTTTCGAGAGAAAACTCTCCTGTGCCTACTCTTTTGAGTCTACACACTTAGACATACACGCAACACGAAAGCTTTTCGAGTTACAACATGTTGTTTAGGAAATACAAGATAATTTAGCACAATGCGGGATTGCCTTAAAACGTGATTTCTAAAATATTTTGACCAAAGAAAATTCTCCTTTGTGTTCTCTTTTGAGGCTACACGTTTAGACGTACACGCCACACCAATTTTTTTAGAGTTACAATGTGTAGTTTTGGAGATACAAGCTAATTTTGTACGATGCGTTATTTCTTCTCCTAAAATGTTTCCAATACGTACGTATTTGTCTTTACTCTGCAAAACTGTATTTCCTTATAACGTGGTATTCTTACATATTTTTTCGAGAGGAAACTCTCTTGTGCCTTGTCTTTTGAGGTTACAAACTTAGACATAAACGCAAAACGAAAGCTTTTTGAATTACAACGTGTTGTTCAGGAAAAACAAGATAATTTCGCACTATGCGGGTTTTCCTGAAAATGTTATATTCAGAAAAATTTTGACGAAAGAAAATTCTCCTTTGGGTTCTCTTTTGAGGCTACACATTAAGTCGTACACGCCACACCAATTCATTTCGAGTTACAACGTGTAGTTTTGGAGATACAAGCTAATTTTGTACGATGCAATATTTCTTCTCGTAAAGTGTTTCCAATACCTACCTATATGTCTTTACTCTGCAAAAGTGTATTTCCTTATAACGTGGTATTCTTGCATATTCTTTTGAGAGAAATCTCTCCTGTGCCTTGACCTTTGAGGCTACACACATAGACATACACGCAACACGAAAGATTTTCGAGTTACAACGTGTTGTTTAGGAATAACAAGATAATTTCGCACGATGCGGGATTTCCTTAAAACGTGATTTTCTGAAAAATTTTGAACAAAGAAAATTCTCCTTTGGGTTCTCTTTTGAGGCTACACGTTTAGACGTACACACGACAACAATTCTTTTTGAGTTACAAGGTGTAGTTTAGGAGATACAAGCTAATTTTGTACGATGCATTATTTCTTCTCGTAAAGTGTTTCCAATACGTACATATATGTCTTTACTCTGCAAACCTGTATTTCCTTATAACGTGGTATTCTTACATATTCTTTCGAGAGAAAACTCTCCTGTGCCTTCTCTTTTGAGGCTACACACTTAGACATACCCGCAACTCGAAAGGTTTTCGAGTTACAACGTGTTGTTTAGGAAAAACAAGATAATTTTGCACGAAGCGGGATTTCCTTAAAACGTGATTTTCTGAAAAATTTTGAAGAAATAAAATTCTCCTTTGGGTTCTCTTTTGAGGCTACACGTTTAGACGTACACACCACACCAATTACTTTCGAGTTACAACGTGTAGTTTAGGAGATACAAGCTAATTTTGTACGATGCGTTATTTCTTCTCGTAAAGTGTTTCCAGTATGTTCTTATATGTCTTTACTCTGCAAAACTGTATTTCCTTATAACGTGGTATTCTTACATATTCTTTCAAGAGAAAACTCTCCTGTTCCTTCTCTTTTGAGGCTATACACTTAGACATACACACCACACGAAAACTTTTCGAGTTACAACGTGGTGTTTAGGAAAAACAAGATAATTTCGCATGATGTGGGATTTCCATAATACGTGATTTTCTGAAAAATTTTGACGAAAGAAAATTCTCCTTTGGGTTCTCTTTTGAGGCTACACGTCTAGACGTACACGCCACACCAATTTTTTTCGAATTACACCGTGTAGTTTAGGAGATACAAGCTAATTTTGTACGATGCGTTATTTCTTCTCTTAAAGTGTTTCCAATAAGTACGTATATGTCATTACTCTGCAAATCTGTATTTCCTTATAACGTGGTATTCTTACATATTCTTTCGAGAGAAAATTCTCATGTGCCTTCTCTTTTGAGGCTAAACACTTAGACATACACGCAACACGAAAGCTTTTCGTGTTACAATGTGTTGTTCAGGAAAAGCAAGATAATTTCGCACGATGCGGGATTTCCTTAAAACGTGATTTTCTGAAAAATTTTGACGAAAGAAAATTCTCCTTTGGGTTCTCTTTTGAGGCTACACGTTAAGACGTACACGCCACACCAATTCTTTTCGAGTTACAACGTGTAGTTTAGGAGATACAAGCTAATTTTGTACGATGCGTTATTTCTTCTCGTAATGTGTTTCCAAAAGGTACGTATATGACTTTACTCTGCAAAACTGTATTTCCTTAAAATGTGTTATTCTTACATATTCTTTCGAGAGAAAACTCTCCTGTGCCTTCTCTTTTGAGGCTACACACTTAGACATACACGCAACACGAAAGCTTTTCGAGTTACAACGTGTTGTTTAGGGAAAACAAGATAATTTCGCACGATGCGGGATTTCCTTAAAACGTGATTTTCTGAAAAATTTTGACGAAAGGAAATTCAACTTTGGGTTCTATTTTGAGGCTACACGTTTAGACATACAAGCCACACGAATTCTTTTCTAGTTACAACGTGTAGTTTAGGAGATAAAAGCTAATTTTGTATGATACGTTATTTCTGCTTGTAAAGTGTTTCCAATACTTACGTATATGTCTTTACTCTGCAAAACTGTATTTCCTTATAACGTGGTATTCTTACATATTCTTTCGAGAGAAAACTCTCCTGTGCCTTCTCTTTTGGGGCTACACACTTAGACATACACGCAACACGAAAGCTTATCGAATTACAACATGTTGTTTAGGAAAAACAAGATAATTTCGCACAATGCGGGATTGCCTTAAAATGTGATTTCTAAAAAAATTTGACAAAAGAAAATTCTCCTTTGGGTTCTCTTTTGAGGCTACATGTTTAGACGTACACGCCACACCAATTTTTTTAGAGTTACAATGTGTAGTTTTGGAGATACAAGCTAATTTTGTACGATGCGTTATTTCTTCTCCTAAAATGTTTCCAATACGTACATATTTGTCTTGACTCTGCAAAACTGTATTTCCTTATAACGTGGGATTCTTACATATTCTTTCGAGAGAAAACTCTCTTGTGCCTTCTCTTTTGAGGCTACAAACGTAGACATACACGCAAAATGAAAGCTTTTCGAGTTACAACGTGATGTTCAGAAAAAACAAGATAATTTCGCATGATGCGGGGTTTCCTGAAAATGTTATTTTCTGAAAAATGTTGACGAAAGATAATACTCCTTTGGGTTCTCTTTTGAGGCTACACATCAAGAGGTACACGCCACACCAATTCATTTTGAGTTACAACATGTAGTTTTGGAGATACAAGCTAATTTTGTACAATGCAATATTTCTTCTCTTAAAGTGTTTCCAATACGTTCCTATATGTCTTTACTCTGCAAAAGTGTATTTCCTTATAACGTGGTATTCTTACATATTCTTTCGAGAGAAAATTCTCCTGTGCCTTCTCTTTTGAGGCTACACACTTAGACATACACGCAACACGAAAGCTTTTCGAGTTACAACGTGTTGTTTAGGAAAAACAAGATAATTTCGCACAATGCGGGATTGCCTTAAAACGTGATTTCTAAAAAATTTTGACAAAAGAAAATTCTCCTTTGGGTTCTCTTTTGAGGCTACACGTTTAGACGTACACGCCACACCAATTTTTTTAGAGTTACAATGTGTAGTTTTGGAGATACAAGCTAATTTTGTACGATGCGTTATTTCTTCTCCTAAAATGTTTCCAATACGTACATATTTGTCTTGAATCTGCAAAACTGTATTTCCTTATAACGTGGTATTCTTACATATTCTTTCGAGAGAAAACTCTCTTGTGCCTTCTCTTTTGAGGCTACAAACTTAGACATACACGCAAAATGAAAGCTTTTCGAGTTACAACGTGATGTTCAGAAAAAACAAGATAATTTCGCATGATGCGGGGTTTCCTGAAAATGTTATTTTCTGAAAAATGTTGACGAAAGAAAATTCTCCTTTGGGTTCTCTTTTGAGGCTACACATCAAGACGTACATGCCACACCAATTCATTTTGAGTTACAACGTGTAGTTTTGGAGATACAAGCTAATTTTGTACAATGCAATATTTCTTCTCTTAAAGTGTTTCCAGTACGTTCCTATATGTCTTTACTCTGCAAAAGTGTATTTCCTTATAACGTGGTATTCTTACATATTCTTTCGAGAGAAAATTCTCCTGTGCCTTCTCTTTTGAGGCTATACACTTAGACATACACGCAACACGAAAGCTTTTCGAGTTACAACGTATTGTTTAGGAAAAACAAGATAATTTCGCACGATGCGGGATTTCCTTAAAACGTGATTTTCTGAAAAATTTTGAGGAAAGAAAATTCTCCTTTGGGTTCTCTTTTGAGGCTACACATTTGGACGTACACGCCACACCAATTCTTTTCGAGTTACAACGTGTAGTTTAGGAGATACAAGCTATTTTGTATGATGCGTTATTTCTTCTCATAAAGTGTTTCCAATACGTAAGTATAAGTCTTTACTCTGCAAAACTGTATTTACTTATAACGTGGTATTCTTACATATTCTTTCGAGAGAAAACTCTCCTGTGCCTTCTCTTTTGAGGCTACACACTTAGACATACACGCAACATGAAAGCTTTTCGAGTTACAACGTGTTGTTTAGGAAAAACAAGATAATGTCGCACGATGCGGGATTTCCTTAAAACGTGATTTTCTGAAAAATTTTGACGAAAGAAAATTCTCCTTTGGGTTCTCTTTTGAGGCTACACGTTTAGACGTACATGCCACACCAATTCGTTTCGAGTTACAACGTGTAGTTTTGGAGATACAAGCTAATTTTGTAGGATGCGTTATTTCTTCTCCTAAGTGTTTCCAATATGTACGTATTTGTCTTTACTCTGCAAAACTGAATTTCCTTATAACGTGGTATTCTTACATATTCTTTTGAGAGAAAACTCTCCTGTGCCTTCTCTTTTGAGGCTACACACTTAGACATACACGCAACACGAAAGCTTTTCAAGTTACAACGTGTTGTTTAGGAAAAAAAAAGATAATTTCGCACGATGCAGGATTTCCTTAAAACCTGATTTTCTGAAAAATTTTGACGAAAGAAAATTCTACTTTGGCTTCTCTTTTGAGGTTACACGTTTAGACATACACGCCACACCAATGGTTTTCGAATTACAACGTGTAGTTTAGGAGATACAAGCTAATTTTATACGATGCGTTATTTCTTCTCGTAAAGTGTTTCCAATATGTACCTATATGTCTTTACTCTGCAAAACTATATTTCCTTATAACGTGGTATTCTTACATATTCGTTCGAGAGAAAACTCTCCTGTGCCTTCTCTTTTGAGGCTACACACTTAGACATACACGCAACACGAAAGCTTTTCGAGTTACAACGTGTTGTTTAGGAAAAACAAGATAATTTCGCACGATGCGGGATTTCCTTAAAACGTGATTTTCTGAAAAATTTTGAACAAAGAAAATTCTCCTTTGGGTTCTCTTTTGAGGCTACACGTTAAGACATACACGCCACACCAATTCTTTTCGAGTTACAACGTGTAGTTTTGGAGAAACAAGCTAATTTTTTACGATGCGTTATTTCTTCTCATAAAGTGTTTCCAATACGTACGTATTTGTCTTTACTCTGCAAAACTGTATTTCCTTATAACGTGGTATTCTTACATATTCTTTCGAGAGAAAACTCTCCTGTGCCTTCGCTTTTGAGGCTACACACTTAGACATACACGCAACACGAAAGCTTTTTGAGTTACAACGTGTTGTTTAGGAAAAACAAGATAATTTCGCACGATGCAGGATATCCTTAAAACGTGATTTTCTGAAAAATTTTGACGAATGAAAATTCTCCTTTGGGTGCTCTTTTGAGGCTACATGTTTAGATGTAAACGCCACTGCAATTCTTTTTGAGTTACAACGTGTAGTTTAGGAGATACTACGTAATTTTGTACGATGCGTTTTTACTTCTCGTAATGTTTTTCCAAAACTTACGTATATGCCTTTACTGTGCAAAACTGTATTTCCTTAAAACGTGGTATTCTTACATATTCTTTCGAGAGAAAACTCTCCTGTGCCTTCTCTTTTGAGGCTACACACTTAGACATACATGCAACACGAAAGCTTTTCGAGTTACAACGTGTTGTTTAGGAAAAACAAGATAATTTCACACGATGCAGGATTTTCTTAAAACCTGATTTTCTGAAATATTTTGACGAAAGAAAATTCTAGTTTGGGTTCTGTTTTGAGGCTACACGTTTAGACGTACACGCCACACCAATTCTTTTCGAGTTAAAACGTGTAGTTTTGGAGATACAAACTAATTTTGTACAATGCGTTATTTCTTCTCGTAAAGTGTTTCCAATACTTACGTATTTGTCTTTGCTCTGCAAAACTGTATTTTTTATAACGTGGTATTCTTACATATTCTTTCGAGAGAAAACTCTCCTGTGCCTTCTCTTTTGAGGCGACACACTTAGACATACACGCAACACGAAAGCTTTGTGAGTTACAACGTGTTGTTTAGGAAAAACAAGATAATTTCGCACAATGCGGGATTTCCTTAAAACGTGATTTTCTGAAAAATTTTGACGAAAGAAAATTCTCCTTTGGGGTCTCTTTTGAGGCTACACGTTTAGACGTACACGCCACACCAATTCTTTTCGAGTTACAACGTGTAGTTTAAAAGATACAAGTTAATTTTTTACGATGCGTTATTTCTTCTCGTAAAGTGTTTCCAATACTTACATATATGTCTTTACTCTGCAAAACTGTATTTCCTTATAACGTGGTATTCTTACATATTCTTTTGAGAGAAAACTCTCCTGTGCCTTCTCTTTTGAGGAAACACACTTAGATATACACGCAACACGAAAGCTTTTCGAGTTACAGCGTGATGTTTAGGAAAAACAAAATAATTTCGCACGATGTGCGATTTCCTTAAAACGTGATTTTCTGAAAAATTTTGAGGAAAGAAAATTCCTCTTTGGGTTCTCTTTTTAGGCTACACGTTTAGACGTACACGCCACACCAATTCTTTTCGAGTTACAACGTGTAGTTTAGGAGATACAAGCTAATTTTGTACGATGCCTTATTTCTTCTCTTAAAGTGTTTCCAATATGTTCCTATATGTCTTTACTCTGCAAAAGTGTATTTCCTTATAACGTGGTATTCTTACATATTCTTTCGAGAGAAAATTCTCCTGTGCCTTCTCTTTTGAGGCTACACACTTAGACATACACGCAACACGAAAGCTTTTCGAGTTACAACGTGTTGTTTAGGAAAAACAAGATAATTTCGCAAGATGTGGGATTTCCTTAAAACCTGATTTTCTGAAAAATTTTGAGGAAAGAAAATTCTCCTTGGGGTTCTCTTTTGAGGCTACACATTTGGACGTACACGCCACACCAATTCTTTTCGAGTTACAACGTGTAGTTTAGGAGATACAAGCTATTTTGTATGATGCGTTATTTCTTCTCATAAAGTGTTTCCAATACGTAAGTATAAGTCTTTACTCTGCAAAACTGTATTTCCTTATAACGTGGTATTCTTACATATTCTTTCGAGAGAAAACTCTCCTGTGCCTTCTCTTTTGAGGCTACACACTTAGACATACACGCAACATGAAAGCTTTTCGAGTTACAACGTGTTGTTTAGGAAAAACAAGATTATGTCGCACGATGCGGGATTTCCTTAAAACGTAATTTTCTGAAAATTTTTGACGAAAGAAAATTCTCCTTTGGGTTCTCTTTTGAGGCTACACGTTTAGACGTACATGCCACACCAATTCGTTTCGAGTTACAACGTGTAGTTTTGGAGATACAAGCTAATTTTGTAGGATGCGTTATTTCTTCTCCTAAGTGTTTCCAATATGTACGTATTTGTCTTTACTCTGCAAAACTGAATTTCCTTATAACGTGGTATTCTTACATATTCTTTTGAGAGAAAACTCTCCTGTGCCTTCTCTTTTGAGGCTACACACTTAGACATACACGCAACACGAAAGCTTTTCAAGTTACAACGTGTTGTTTAGGGAAAAAAAAGATAATTTCGCACGATGCAGGATTTCCTTAAAACCTGATTTTCTGAAAAATTTTGACGAAAGAAAATTCTACTTTGGCTTCTCTTTTGAGGTTACACGTTTAGACATACACGCCACACCAATGGTTTCTGAATTACAACGTGTAGTTTAGGAGATACAAGCTAATTTTATACGATGCGTTATTTCTTCTCGTAAAGTGTTTCCAATACGTACCTATATGTCTTTACTCTGCAAAACTATATTTCCTTATAACGTGGTATTCTTACATATTCTTTCGAGAGAAAACTCTCCTGTGCCTTCTCTTTTGAGGCTACACACTTAGACATACACGCAACACGAAAGCTTTTCGAGTTACAACGTGTTGTTTAGGAAAAACAAGATAATTTCGCACGATGCGGGATTTCCTTAAAACGTGATTTTCTGAAAAATTTTGAACAAAGAAAATTCTCCTTTGGGTTCTCTTTTGAGGCTACACGTTAAGACATACACGCCACACCAATTCTTTTCGAGTTACAACGTGTAGTTT
This sequence comes from Apodemus sylvaticus, assembly GCF_947179515.1. NCBI lineage: Eukaryota > Metazoa > Chordata > Mammalia > Rodentia > Muridae > Apodemus > Apodemus sylvaticus. Next base: position 161,146 of record NW_026262994.1, on the reverse strand, counting down.
TGGAGAAACAAGCTAATTTTTTACGATGCGTTATTTCTTCTCATAAAGTGTTTCCAATACGTACGTATTTGTCTTTACTCTGCAAAACTGTATTTCCTTATAACGTGGTATTCTTACATATTCTTTCGAGAGAAAACTCTCCTGTGCCTTCGCTTTTGAGGCTACACACTTAGACATACACGCAACACGAAAGCTTTTTGAGTTACAACGTGTAGTTTTGGAGATACAAGCTAATTTTGTTCGATGCGTTATTTCTTCTCATCAAGTGTTTCCAATACGTATGTATTTGTCTTTATTCTGCAAAAGTGTATTTCCTTATAACGTGGCATTCTTACATATCTTTCGAGAGAAAGCTCTCCTGTGCCTTCTCTTTTGAGGCTACACACTTAGACATACACGCAACACGAAAGCTTTTCGAGTTACAACGTGTTGTTTAGGAAAAACAAGATCATTTCGACGATGCGGGATTTCCTTAAAATGTGATTTTCTGAAAAATTTTGACGAAAGAAAATTCTCCATTGGGTTCTCTTTTGAGGCTACACGCTTAGATGTACACGCCACACCAATTCTTTTCGAGTTACAACGTGTAGTTTAGGAGATACAAGCTAATTTTGTATGATGCATTATTTCTTCTCATAAAGTGTTTCCAATAAGTACGTATATGTCTTTACTCTGCAAAACTGTATTTCCTTATAACGTGGTATTCTTACATATTCTTTTGAGAGAAAACTGGCCTGTGCCTTCTCTTTTGAGACTACACACTTAGACGTACATGCAACACGAAAGCTTTTCGAGTTACAACGTGTTGTTTAGTAAAAACAAGATAATTTCGCAGGATGCGGGATTTCCTTAAAACGTGATTTTCTGAAAATTTTTGAAGAAAGAAAATTCTCCTTTGGGTTGTCATTTGAGGCTACACGTTTAGACGTACATGCCACAACAATCCTTTTCGAGTTACAACGTGTAGTTTAGGAGATACAAGCTAATATTGTAAGATGCTTTATTTCTTCTTGTAAAGTGTTTCCAATAAGTACATAATTGTCTTTTCTCTGCAACACTGTATTTCCTTATATCGTGGTATTCTTACATATTCTTTCGAGAGAAAACTCTCCTGTGCCTTCTCTTTTGAGGCTACACACTTAGACATACACGCAACATGAAAGCTTTTCGAGTTACAACGTGTTGTTTAGGAAAAACAAGACAATTTTGCACGATGCGGGATTTCTTTAAAACGTGATTTTCCGAAAAATTTGACGAAAGAAAATTCTCCTTTGGGTTCTCTTTTGAGGCTACACGTTAAGACGTACACGCCACACCAATTCTTTTCGTGTTACAACGTGTAGTTTTGGAGATACAAGCTAATTTTGTACGATGCGTTATTTCTTCTCGTAAAGTGTTTCCAAGACGTACGTATTTGTCATTACTCTGCAAAACTGTATTTTCTTATAACGTGGTATTCTTACATATTCTTTCGAGAGAAAACTCTCCTGTGCCTTCTCTTTTGAGGCTACACAGTTAGACATACACGCAACACGAAAGCTTTTCGAGTTACAACGTGTTATTTAGGAAAAACAAGATAATTTCGCACGATGCGGGATTTCCTTAAAACGTGATTTTCTGAAAAATTTTGACGAAAGAAAATTCTCCTTTCGGTTCTCTTTTGAGGCTACACGTTTAGACGTACACGCCACACCAATTCTTTTCGAGTTACAACTTGTAGTTTAGGAGATACAAGCTAATTTTGTACGATGCGTTATTTCTTCCCCTAAAGTGTTTCCAATACGTACATATTTGTCTTTTCTCTGCAACACTGTATTTCCTTATAACGTGGTATTCTTACATATTCTTTCGAGAGAAAACTCTACTGTGCCTTCTCTTTTGAGGCTACACACTTAGACATACACGCAACACAACAGCTTTTCATGTTACAACATGTTGTTTAGGAAAAACAAATAATTTCGGACGATGCGGGAATTCCTTAAAAACGTGATTTTCTGAAAAATTTTGACGAAAGAAAATTCTCCTTTGGGTTCTCTTTTGAGGCTACACGTTTAGACGTACAAGCCACACCAATTCTTTTCGAGTTAAAAGCTAATTTTGTACGATTCCTTATTTCTTCTTGTAAAGTGTTTCCAATATGTATGTATTTGTCTTTACTCTGCAACACTCTATTTCCTTATAACGTGGTATTCTTACATATTCTTTCGAGAGAAAACTCTCCTGTGCCTTCGCTTTAGAGGCTACACACTTAGACATACACGCAACACCAAAGCTTTTCGAGTTACAATGTGTTGTTTAGGAGATACAAGCTAATATTTTACGATGCGTTATTTCTTCTCGTAAAGTGTTTCCAATACGTAAGTATTTGTCTTTACTCTGCAACACTGTATTTCCTTATAACGTGGTATTCTTACATATTCTTCCGAGAGAAAACTCTCCTCTGCCTTCTCTTTTGAGGCTACACACTTAGACATACACACAACACGAAAGATTTTCGAGTTACAACGTGTGGTTTAGGAAAAACAAGATAATTTCGCACGATGCGGGATTTCCTTAAAACGTGATTTTCTGAAAAGTTTTGACGAAAGAAAATTCTCCTTTGGGTTCTCTTTTGAGGCTACACGTTTAGACGTACACGTGACAACAATTCTTTTTGAGTTACAACGTGTAGTTTAGGAGATACAAGCTAATTTTGTACGATGCATTATTTCTTCTCGTAAAGTGTTTCCAATACGTACTTATATGTCTTTACTCTGCAAAACTGTATTTCCTTATAACGTGGTATTCTTACATACTCTTTCGAGAGAAAACTCTCCTGTGCCTTCTCTTTTGAGGCTACACACTTAGTCATAAACGCAACATGAAAGCTTTTCGAGTTACAACGTGTTGTTTAGGAAAAACAAGATAATTTCGCACGATGCGGGATTTCCTTAAAACGTGATTTTCTGAAAATTTTTGACCAAAGAAAATTCTCCTTTGGGTTCTATTTTGAGGCTACACGTTTAGGACGTACACGCCACACCAATTCTTTTCGAGTTACAATGTGTAATTTCAGAGATACAAGCTAATTTTTTACAATGCGTTATTTCTTCTCGTAAAGTGTTTCCAATAAGTACGTATTTTTCTTTACTCAGCAAAACTGTATTTCCTTATAACGTGGTTTTCTTACATATTCTTTCGAGAGAAAACTCTCCTGTGCCTTCTCTTTTGAGGCTACACACTTAGACATACACGCAACACGAAAGCTTTTCGAGTTACAACGTGTTGTTTAGGAAAAACAAGATAATTTCGGACGATGTGGGATTTCCTTAAAACGTGATTTTCTGAAAAATTTTGAGGAAAGAAAATTCTCCTTTTGGTTCTCTTTTGAGGCTACACATTTAGACGTACACGCCACACCAATTCTTTTCGAGTTACAACGTGTAGTTTAGGAGATACAAGCTAATTTTGTACGATGCGTTATTTCTTCTCGTAAAGTGTTTCCAATACGTACCTATATGTCTTTACTCTGCAAAACTGTATTTCCTTATAACGTGGTATTCTTACATATTCTTTCGAGAGAAAGCTCTCCTGTGCCTTCTCTTTTGAGGCTACACACTTTGACATACACGCAACACGAAAGCTTTTCGAGTTACTACGTGTTGTTTAGGAAAAACAGGATAATTTCGCACGATGCGGAATTTCCTTAAAACGTGATTTTCTGAAAAATTTTGACGAAAGAAAATCCTCCTTTGGGTACTCTTTTGAGGCTACACGTTTAGACGTACATGCCACACCTATTCTTTTCGAGTTACAACGTGTAGTTTAGGAGATACAAGCTAATTTTGTATGATGCATTATTTCTTCTCGTAAAGTGTTTCCAATACGTAGGTATTTGTCTTTACTCTGCAACACTGTATTTCCTTATAACGTGGTATTCTTACATATTCTTTCGAGGGAAAACTCTCCTGTGCCTTCGCTTTTGACGCTACACACTTAGACATACCCGCAACTCGAAAGGTTTTCGAGTTACAACGTGTTGTTTAGGAAAAACAAGATAATTTTGCACGAAGCGGGATTTCCTTAAAACGTGATTTTCTGAAAAATTTTGAAGAAATAAAATTCTCCTTTGGGTTCTCTTTTGAGGCTACACGTTTAGACGTACACACCACACCAATTCTTTTCGAGTTACAACGTGTAGTTTAGGAGATACAAGCTAATTTTGTACGATGCGTTATTTCTTCTCGTAAAGTGTTTCCAGTACGTTCTTATATGTCTTTACTCTGCAAAACTGTATTTCCTTATAACGTGGTATTCTTACATATTCTTTCAAGAGAAAACTCTCCTGTTCTTTCTCTTTTGAGGCTACACACTTAGACATACACGCAACACGAAAGCTTTTCGAGTTACAACGTGTTGTTTAGGAAAAACAAGATAATTTCGCATGATGTGGGATTTCCATAATACGTGATTTTCTGAAAAATTTTGAGGAAAGAAAATTCTCCTTGGGGTTCTCTTTTGAGGCTACACGTCTAGACGTACACGCCACACCAATTTTTTTCGAGTTACACCGTGTTGTTTAGGAGATACAAGCTAATTTTGTATGATGCGTTATTTCTTCTCTTAAAGTGTTTCCAATAAGTACGTATATGTCATTACTCTGCAAATCTGTATTTCCTTATAACGTGGTATTCTTACATATTCTTTTGAGAGAAAACTCTCCTGTGCCTTCTCTTTTGAGGCTAAACACTTAGACATACACGCAACACGAAAGCTTTTCGTGTTACAACGTGTTGTTTAGGAAAAACAAGATAATTTCGCATGATGCGGGGTTTCCTTAAAACGTGATTTTCTGAAAAATTTTGACGAAAGAAAATTCTCCTTTGGGTTCTCTTTTGAGGCTACAAGTTTAGAGGTACACGCCACACCAATTCTTTTTGAATTACAACGTGTAGTTTAGGAGATACAACCTAATTTTGTACGATGCGTTATTTCTTCTCCTAATGTGTTTCCAAAAGGTACGTATATGACTTTACTCTGCAAAACTGTATTTGCTTAAAACGTGTTATTCTTACATATTCTTTCGAGAGAAAACACTCCTGTGCCTTCTCTTTTGAGGCTACACACTTAGACATACACGCAACATGAAAGCTTTTCGTGTTACAACGTGTTGTTTAGGGAAAACAAGATAATTTCGCACGATGCGGGATTTCCTTAAAACGTGATTTTCTGAAAAATTTTGACAAAAGGATATTCTCCTTTGGGTTCTATTTTGAGGCTACACGTTTAGACATACAAGCCACACCAATTCTTTTCGAGTTATAACGTGTAGTTTTGGAGATACAAGCTAATTTTGTATGATGCGTTATTTGTTCTCGTAAAGTGTTTCCAATAAGTACGTATTTGTCTTTACTCTGCAAAACTGTATTTCCTTATAACGTAGTATTCTTACATATTCTTTTGAGAGAAAACTCTCCTGTGCCTTCTCTTTTGAGGCTACACACTTAGACATAAACGCAACACGAAAGCTTTTCGAGTTACAACGTGTTGTTTAGGAAAAACAAGATAATTTCGCAGGATTCGGGATTTCCTTAAAACGTGATTTTCTGAAAAATTTTGAGGAAAGAAAATTCTCCTTTGGGTTCTCTCTTAAGGCTACACGTTTAGACGTACACGCCACACCAATTCTTTTCGAGTTACAACATATAGTTTAGGAGATACAAGTTAATTTTGTACGATGCATTATTTCTTCTCGTAAACTGTTTCCAATACGTACATATATGTCTTTACTCTGCAAAACTGTATTTCCTTATAACGTGGTATTCTTAAATATTCTTTCGAGAGAAAACTCTCCTCTGCCTTCGCTTTTGAGGAAACACACTTAGACATACACGCAACACGAAAGCTTTTCGAGTTACAACGTGTTGTTTAGGAAAAACAAAATAATTTCGCGCGAAGTGGGATTTCCTTAAAACGTGATTTACTGAAAAATTTTGACGAAAGAAAATTCTCCTTTGGGTTCTCTTTTGAGGCTACACGTCTAGACGTACACGCCACACCAATTCTTTTCGAGTTACAACGTGTAGTTTAGGAGATAAAAGCTAATTTTGTACGATGCGTTATTTCTTCTCATAAAGTGTTTCCAATACGTACGTATATGTCTTTACTCTGCAAAACTGTATTTCCTTATAACGTGGTATTCTTACATATTCTTTCGAGAGAAAACTCTCCTGTGCCTACTCTTTTGAGTCTACACACTTAGACATACACGCAACACGAAAGCTTTTCGAGTTACAACATGTTGTTTAGGAAATACAAGATAATTTAGCACAATGCGGGATTGCCTTAAAACGTGATTTCTAAAATATTTTGACCAAAGAAAATTCTCCTTTGTGTTCTCTTTTGAGGCTACACGTTTAGACGTACACGCCACACCAATTTTTTTAGAGTTACAATGTGTAGTTTTGGAGATACAAGCTAATTTTGTACGATGCGTTATTTCTTCTCCTAAAATGTTTCCAATACGTACGTATTTGTCTTTACTCTGCAAAACTGTATTTCCTTATAACGTGGTATTCTTACATATTTTTTCGAGAGGAAACTCTCTTGTGCCTTGTCTTTTGAGGTTACAAACTTAGACATAAACGCAAAACGAAAGCTTTTTGAATTACAACGTGTTGTTCAGGAAAAACAAGATAATTTCGCACTATGCGGGTTTTCCTGAAAATGTTATATTCAGAAAAATTTTGACGAAAGAAAATTCTCCTTTGGGTTCTCTTTTGAGGCTACACATTAAGTCGTACACGCCACACCAATTCATTTCGAGTTACAACGTGTAGTTTTGGAGATACAAGCTAATTTTGTACGATGCAATATTTCTTCTCGTAAAGTGTTTCCAATACCTACCTATATGTCTTTACTCTGCAAAAGTGTATTTCCTTATAACGTGGTATTCTTGCATATTCTTTTGAGAGAAATCTCTCCTGTGCCTTGACCTTTGAGGCTACACACATAGACATACACGCAACACGAAAGATTTTCGAGTTACAACGTGTTGTTTAGGAATAACAAGATAATTTCGCACGATGCGGGATTTCCTTAAAACGTGATTTTCTGAAAAATTTTGAACAAAGAAAATTCTCCTTTGGGTTCTCTTTTGAGGCTACACGTTTAGACGTACACACGACAACAATTCTTTTTGAGTTACAAGGTGTAGTTTAGGAGATACAAGCTAATTTTGTACGATGCATTATTTCTTCTCGTAAAGTGTTTCCAATACGTACATATATGTCTTTACTCTGCAAACCTGTATTTCCTTATAACGTGGTATTCTTACATATTCTTTCGAGAGAAAACTCTCCTGTGCCTTCTCTTTTGAGGCTACACACTTAGACATACCCGCAACTCGAAAGGTTTTCGAGTTACAACGTGTTGTTTAGGAAAAACAAGATAATTTTGCACGAAGCGGGATTTCCTTAAAACGTGATTTTCTGAAAAATTTTGAAGAAATAAAATTCTCCTTTGGGTTCTCTTTTGAGGCTACACGTTTAGACGTACACACCACACCAATTACTTTCGAGTTACAACGTGTAGTTTAGGAGATACAAGCTAATTTTGTACGATGCGTTATTTCTTCTCGTAAAGTGTTTCCAGTATGTTCTTATATGTCTTTACTCTGCAAAACTGTATTTCCTTATAACGTGGTATTCTTACATATTCTTTCAAGAGAAAACTCTCCTGTTCCTTCTCTTTTGAGGCTATACACTTAGACATACACACCACACGAAAACTTTTCGAGTTACAACGTGGTGTTTAGGAAAAACAAGATAATTTCGCATGATGTGGGATTTCCATAATACGTGATTTTCTGAAAAATTTTGACGAAAGAAAATTCTCCTTTGGGTTCTCTTTTGAGGCTACACGTCTAGACGTACACGCCACACCAATTTTTTTCGAATTACACCGTGTAGTTTAGGAGATACAAGCTAATTTTGTACGATGCGTTATTTCTTCTCTTAAAGTGTTTCCAATAAGTACGTATATGTCATTACTCTGCAAATCTGTATTTCCTTATAACGTGGTATTCTTACATATTCTTTCGAGAGAAAATTCTCATGTGCCTTCTCTTTTGAGGCTAAACACTTAGACATACACGCAACACGAAAGCTTTTCGTGTTACAATGTGTTGTTCAGGAAAAGCAAGATAATTTCGCACGATGCGGGATTTCCTTAAAACGTGATTTTCTGAAAAATTTTGACGAAAGAAAATTCTCCTTTGGGTTCTCTTTTGAGGCTACACGTTAAGACGTACACGCCACACCAATTCTTTTCGAGTTACAACGTGTAGTTTAGGAGATACAAGCTAATTTTGTACGATGCGTTATTTCTTCTCGTAATGTGTTTCCAAAAGGTACGTATATGACTTTACTCTGCAAAACTGTATTTCCTTAAAATGTGTTATTCTTACATATTCTTTCGAGAGAAAACTCTCCTGTGCCTTCTCTTTTGAGGCTACACACTTAGACATACACGCAACACGAAAGCTTTTCGAGTTACAACGTGTTGTTTAGGGAAAACAAGATAATTTCGCACGATGCGGGATTTCCTTAAAACGTGATTTTCTGAAAAATTTTGACGAAAGGAAATTCAACTTTGGGTTCTATTTTGAGGCTACACGTTTAGACATACAAGCCACACGAATTCTTTTCTAGTTACAACGTGTAGTTTAGGAGATAAAAGCTAATTTTGTATGATACGTTATTTCTGCTCGTAAAGTGTTTCCAATACTTACGTATATGTCTTTACTCTGCAAAACTGTATTTCCTTATAACGTGGTATTCTTACATATTCTTTCGAGAGAAAACTCTCCTGTGCCTTCTCTTTTGGGGCTACACACTTAGACATACACGCAACACGAAAGCTTATCGAATTACAACATGTTGTTTAGGAAAAACAAGATAATTTCGCACAATGCGGGATTGCCTTAAAATGTGATTTCTAAAAAAATTTGACAAAAGAAAATTCTCCTTTGGGTTCTCTTTTGAGGCTACATGTTTAGACGTACACGCCACACCAATTTTTTTAGAGTTACAATGTGTAGTTTTGGAGATACAAGCTAATTTTGTACGATGCGTTATTTCTTCTCCTAAAATGTTTCCAATACGTACATATTTGTCTTGACTCTGCAAAACTGTATTTCCTTATAACGTGGGATTCTTACATATTCTTTCGAGAGAAAACTCTCTTGTGCCTTCTCTTTTGAGGCTACAAACGTAGACATACACGCAAAATGAAAGCTTTTCGAGTTACAACGTGATGTTCAGAAAAAACAAGATAATTTCGCATGATGCGGGGTTTCCTGAAAATGTTATTTTCTGAAAAATGTTGACGAAAGATAATACTCCTTTGGGTTCTCTTTTGAGGCTACACATCAAGAGGTACACGCCACACCAATTCATTTTGAGTTACAACATGTAGTTTTGGAGATACAAGCTAATTTTGTACAATGCAATATTTCTTCTCTTAAAGTGTTTCCAATACGTTCCTATATGTCTTTACTCTGCAAAAGTGTATTTCCTTATAACGTGGTATTCTTACATATTCTTTCGAGAGAAAATTCTCCTGTGCCTTCTCTTTTGAGGCTACACACTTAGACATACACGCAACACGAAAGCTTTTCGAGTTACAACGTGTTGTTTAGGAAAAACAAGATAATTTCGCACAATGCGGGATTGCCTTAAAACGTGATTTCTAAAAAATTTTGACAAAAGAAAATTCTCCTTTGGGTTCTCTTTTGAGGCTACACGTTTAGACGTACACGCCACACCAATTTTTTTAGAGTTACAATGTGTAGTTTTGGAGATACAAGCTAATTTTGTACGATGCGTTATTTCTTCTCCTAAAATGTTTCCAATACGTACATATTTGTCTTGAATCTGCAAAACTGTATTTCCTTATAACGTGGTATTCTTACATATTCTTTCGAGAGAAAACTCTCTTGTGCCTTCTCTTTTGAGGCTACAAACTTAGACATACACGCAAAATGAAAGCTTTTCGAGTTACAACGTGATGTTCAGAAAAAACAAGATAATTTCGCATGATGCGGGGTTTCCTGAAAATGTTATTTTCTGAAAAATGTTGACGAGAGAAAATTCTCCTTTGGGTTCTCTTTTGAGGCTACACATCAAGACGTACATGCCACACCAATTCATTTTGAGTTACAACGTGTAGTTTTGGAGATACAAGCTAATTTTGTACAATGCAATATTTCTTCTCTTAAAGTGTTTCCAGTACGTTCCTATATGTCTTTACTCTGCAAAAGTGTATTTCCTTATAACGTGGTATTCTTACATATTCTTTCGAGAGAAAATTCTCCTGTGCCTTCTCTTTTGAGGCTATACACTTAGACATACACGCAACACGAAAGCTTTTCGAGTTACAACGTATTGTTTAGGAAAAACAAGATAATTTCGCACGATGCGGGATTTCCTTAAAACGTGATTTTCTGAAAAATTTTGAGGAAAGAAAATTCTCCTTTGGGTTCTCTTTTGAGGCTACACATTTGGACGTACACGCCACACCAATTCTTTTCGAGTTACAACGTGTAGTTTAGGAGATACAAGCTATTTTGTATGATGCGTTATTTCTTCTCATAAAGTGTTTCCAATACGTAAGTATAAGTCTTTACTCTGCAAAACTGTATTTACTTATAACGTGGTATTCTTACATATTCTTTCGAGAGAAAACTCTCCTGTGCCTTCTCTTTTGAGGCTACACACTTAGACATACACGCAACATGAAAGCTTTTCGAGTTACAACGTGTTGTTTAGGAAAAACAAGATAATGTCGCACGATGCGGGATTTCCTTAAAACGTGATTTTCTGAAAAATTTTGACGAAAGAAAATTCTCCTTTGGGTTCTCTTTTGAGGCTACACGTTTAGACGTACATGCCACACCAATTCGTTTCGAGTTACAACGTGTAGTTTTGGAGATACAAGCTAATTTTGTAGGATGCGTTATTTCTTCTCCTAAGTGTTTCCAATATGTACGTATTTGTCTTTACTCTGCAAAACTGAATTTCCTTATAACGTGGTATTCTTACATATTCTTTTGAGAGAAAACTCTCCTGTGCCTTCTCTTTTGAGGCTACACACTTAGACATACACGCAACACGAAAGCTTTTCAAGTTACAACGTGTTGTTTAGGAAAAAAAAAGATAATTTCGCACGATGCAGGATTTCCTTAAAACCTGATTTTCTGAAAAATTTTGACGAAAGAAAATTCTACTTTGGCTTCTCTTTTGAGGTTACACGTTTAGACATACACGCCACACCAATGGTTTTCGAATTACAACGTGTAGTTTAGGAGATACAAGCTAATTTTATACGATGCGTTATTTCTTCTCGTAAAGTGTTTCCAATATGTACCTATATGTCTTTACTCTGCAAAACTATATTTCCTTATAACGTGGTATTCTTACATATTCGTTCGAGAGAAAACTCTCCTGTGCCTTCTCTTTTGAGGCTACACACTTAGACATACACGCAACACGAAAGCTTTTCGAGTTACAACGTGTTGTTTAGGAAAAACAAGATAATTTCGCACGATGCGGGATTTCCTTAAAACGTGATTTTCTGAAAAATTTTGAACAAAGAAAATTCTCCTTTGGGTTCTCTTTTGAGGCTACACGTTAAGACATACACGCCACACCAATTCTTTTCGAGTTACAACGTGTAGTTTTGGAGAAACAAGCTAATTTTTTACGATGCGTTATTTCTTCTCATAAAGTGTTTCCAATACGTACGTATTTGTCTTTACTCTGCAAAACTGTATTTCCTTATAACGTGGTATTCTTACATATTCTTTCGAGAGAAAACTCTCCTGTGCCTTCGCTTTTGAGGCTACACACTTAGACATACACGCAACACGAAAGCTTTTTGAGTTACAACGTGTTGTTTAGGAAAAACAAGATAATTTCGCACGATGCAGGATATCCTTAAAACGTGATTTTCTGAAAAATTTTGACGAATGAAAATTCTCCTTTGGGTGCTCTTTTGAGGCTACATGTTTAGATGTAAACGCCACTGCAATTCTTTTTGAGTTACAACGTGTAGTTTAGGAGATACTACGTAATTTTGTACGATGCGTTTTTACTTCTCGTAATGTTTTTCCAAAACTTACGTATATGCCTTTACTGTGCAAAACTGTATTTCCTTAAAACGTGGTATTCTTACATATTCTTTCGAGAGAAAACTCTCCTGTGCCTTCTCTTTTGAGGCTACACACTTAGACATACATGCAACACGAAAGCTTTTCGAGTTACAACGTGTTGTTTAGGAAAAACAAGATAATTTCACACGATGCAGGATTTTCTTAAAACCTGATTTTCTGAAATATTTTGACGAAAGAAAATTCTAGTTTGGGTTCTGTTTTGAGGCTACACGTTTAGACGTACACGCCACACCAATTCTTTTCGAGTTAAAACGTGTAGTTTTGGAGATACAAACTAATTTTGTACAATGCGTTATTTCTTCTCGTAAAGTGTTTCCAATACTTACGTATTTGTCTTTGCTCTGCAAAACTGTATTTTTTATAACGTGGTATTCTTACATATTCTTTCGAGAGAAAACTCTCCTGTGCCTTCTCTTTTGAGGCGACACACTTAGACATACACGCAACACGAAAGCTTTGTGAGTTACAACGCGTTGTTTAGGAAAAACAAGATAATTTCGCACAATGCGGGATTTCCTTAAAACGTGATTTTCTGAAAAATTTTGACGAAAGAAAATTCTCCTTTGGGGTCTCTTTTGAGGCTACACGTTTAGACGTACACGCCACACCAATTCTTTTCGAGTTACAACGTGTAGTTTAAAAGATACAAGTTAATTTTTTACGATGCGTTATTTCTTCTCGTAAAGTGTTTCCAATACTTACATATATGTCTTTACTCTGCAAAACTGTATTTCCTTATAACGTGGTATTCTTACATATTCTTTTGAGAGAAAACTCTCCTGTGCCTTCTCTTTTGAGGAAACACACTTAGATATACACGCAACACGAAAGCTTTTCGAGTTACAGCGTGATGTTTAGGAAAAACAAAATAATTTCGCACGATGTGCGATTTCCTTAAAACGTGATTTTCTGAAAAATTTTGAGGAAAGAAAATTCCTCTTTGGGTTCTCTTTTTAGGCTACACGTTTAGACGTACACGCCACACCAATTCTTTTCGAGTTACAACGTGTAGTTTAGGAGATACAAGCTAATTTTGTACGATGCCTTATTTCTTCTCTTAAAGTGTTTCCAATATGTTCCTATATGTCTTTACTCTGCAAAAGTGTATTTCCTTATAACGTGGTATTCTTACATATTCTTTCGAGAGAAAATTCTCCTGTGCCTTCTCTTTTGAGGCTACACACTTAGACATACACGCAACACGAAAGCTTTTCGAGTTACAACGTGTTGTTTAGGAAAAACAAGATAATTTCGCAAGATGTGGGATTTCCTTAAAACCTGATTTTCTGAAAAATTTTGAGGAAAGAAAATTCTCCTTGGGGTTCTCTTTTGAGGCTACACATTTGGACGTACACGCCACACCAATTCTTTTCGAGTTACAACGTGTAGTTTAGGAGATACAAGCTATTTTGTATGATGCGTTATTTCTTCTCATAAAGTGTTTCCAATACGTAAGTATAAGTCTTTACTCTGCAAAACTGTATTTCCTTATAACGTGGTATTCTTACATATTCTTTCGAGAGAAAACTCTCCTGTGCCTTCTCTTTTGAGGCTACACACTTAGACATACACGCAACATGAAAGCTTTTCGAGTTACAACGTGTTGTTTAGGAAAAACAAGATTATGTCGCACGATGCGGGATTTCCTTAAAACGTAATTTTCTGAAAATTTTTGACGAAAGAAAATTCTCCTTTGGGTTCTCTTTTGAGGCTACACGTTTAGACGTACATGCCACACCAATTCGTTTCGAGTTACAACGTGTAGTTTTGGAGATACAAGCTAATTTTGTAGGATGCGTTATTTCTTCTCCTAAGTGTTTCCAATATGTACGTATTTGTCTTTACTCTGCAAAACTGAATTTCCTTATAACGTGGTATTCTTACATATTCTTTTGAGAGAAAACTCTCCTGTGCCTTCTCTTTTGAGGCTACACACTTAGACATACACGCAACACGAAAGCTTTTCAAGTTACAACGTGTTGTTTAGGGAAAAAAAAGATAATTTCGCACGATGCAGGATTTCCTTAAAACCTGATTTTCTGAAAAATTTTGACGAAAGAAAATTCTACTTTGGCTTCTCTTTTGAGGTTACACGTTTAGACATACACGCCACACCAATGGTTTCTGAATTACAACGTGTAGTTTAGGAGATACAAGCTAATTTTATACGATGCGTTATTTCTTCTCGTAAAGTGTTTCCAATACGTACCTATATGTCTTTACTCTGCAAAACTATATTTCCTTATAACGTGGTATTCTTACATATTCTTTCGAGAGAAAACTCTCCTGTGCCTTCTCTTTTGAGGCTACACACTTAGACATACACGCAACACGAAAGCTTTTCGAGTTACAACGTGTTGTTTAGGAAAAACAAGATAATTTCGCACGATGCGGGATTTCCTTAAAACGTGATTTTCTGAAAAATTTTGAACAAAGAAAATTCTCCTTTGGGTTCTCTTTTGAGGCTACACGTTAAGACATACACGCCACACCAATTCTTTTCGAGTTACAACGTGTAGTTTTGGAGAAACAAGCTAATTTTTTACGATGCGTTATTTCTTCTCATAAAGTGTTTCCAATACGTACGTATTTGTCTTTACTCTGCAAAACTGTATTTCCTTATAACGTGGTATTCTTACATATTCTTTCGAGAGAAAACTCTCCTGTGCCTTCGCTTTTGAGGCTACACACTTAGACATACACGCAACACGAAAGCTTTTTGAGTTACAACGTGTAGTTTTGGAGATACAAGCTAATTTTGTTCGATGCGTTATTTCTTCTCATCAAGTGTTTCCAATACGTATGTATTTGTCTTTATTCTGCAAAAGTGTATTTCCTTATAACGTGGCATTCTTACATATCTTTCGAGAGAAAGCTCTCCTGTGCCTTCTCTTTTGAGGCTACACACTTAGACATACACGCAACACGAAAGCTTTTCGAGTTACAACGTGTTGTTTAGGAAAAACAAGATCATTTCGACGATGCGGGATTTCCTTAAAATGTGATTTTCTGAAAAATTTTGACGAAAGAAAATTCTCCATTGGGTTCTCTTTTGAGGCTACACGCTTAGATGTACACGCCACACCAATTCTTTTCGAGTTACAACGTGTAGTTTAGGAGATACAAGCTAATTTTGTATGATGCATTATTTCTTCTCATAAAGTGTTTCCAATAAGTACGTATATGTCTTTACTCTGCAAAACTGTATTTCCTTATAACGTGGTATTCTTACATATTCTTTTGAGAGAAAACTGGCCTGTGCCTTCTCTTTTGAGACTACACACTTAGACGTACATGCAACACGAAAGCTTTTCGAGTTACAACGTGTTGTTTAGTAAAAACAAGATAATTTCGCAGGATGCGGGATTTCCTTAAAACGTGATTTTCTGAAAATTTTTGAAGAAAGAAAATTCTCCTTTGGGTTGTCATTTGAGGCTACACGTTTAGACGTACATGCCACAACAATCCTTTTCGAGTTACAACGTGTAGTTTAGGAGATACAAGCTAATATTGTAAGATGCTTTATTTCTTCTTGTAAAGTGTTTCCAATAAGTACATAATTGTCTTTTCTCTGCAACACTGTATTTCCTTATATCGTGGTATTCTTACATATTCTTTCGAGAGAAAACTCTCCTGTGCCTTCTCTTTTGAGGCGACACACTTAGACATACACGCAACACGAAAGCTTTGTGAGTTACAACGTGTTGTTTAGGAAAAACAAGATAATTTCGCACAATGCGGGATTTCCTTAAAACGTGATTTTCTGAAAAATTTTGACGAAAGAAAATTCTCCTTTGGGGTCTCTTTTGAGGCTACACGTTTAGACGTACACGCCACACCAATTCTTTTCGAGTTACAACGTGTAGTTTAAAAGATACAAGTTAATTTTTTACGATGCGTTATTTCTTCTCGTAAAGTGTTTCCAATACTTACATATATGTCTTTACTCTGCAAAACTGTATTTCCTTATAACGTGGTATTCTTACATATTCTTTTGAGAGAAAACTCTCCTGTGCCTTCTCTTTTGAGGAAACACACTTAGATATACACGCAACACGAAAGCTTTTCGAGTTACAGCGTGATGTTTAGGAAAAACAAAATAATTTCGCACGATGTGCGATTTCCTTAAAACGTGATTTTCTGAAAAATTTTGAGGAAAGAAAATTCCTCTTTGGGTTCTCTTTTTAGGCTACACGTTTAGACGTACACGCCACACCAATTCTTTTCGAGTTACAACGTGTAGTTTAGGAGATACAAGCTAATTTTGTACGATGCCTTATTTCTTCTCTTAAAGTGTTTCCAATATGTTCCTATATGTCTTTACTCTGCAAAAGTGTATTTCCTTATAACGTGGTATTCTTACATATTCTTTCGAGAGAAAATTCTCCTGTGCCTTCTCTTTTGAGGCTACACACTTAGACATACACGCAACACGAAAGCTTTTCGAGTTACAACGTGTTGTTTAGGAAAAACAAGATAATTTCGCAAGATGTGGGATTTCCTTAAAACCTGATTTTCTGAAAAATTTTGAGGAAAGAAAATTCTCCTTGGGGTTCTCTTTTGAGGCTACACATTTGGACGTACACGCCACACCAATTCTTTTCGAGTTACAACGTGTAGTTTAGGAGATACAAGCTATTTTGTATGATGCGTTATTTCTTCTCATAAAGTGTTTCCAATACGTAAGTATAAGTCTTTACTCTGCAAAACTGTATTTCCTTATAACGTGGTATTCTTACATATTCTTTCGAGAGAAAACTCTCCTGTGCCTTCTCTTTTGAGGCTACACACTTAGACATACACGCAACATGAAAGCTTTTCGAGTTACAACGTGTTGTTTAGGAAAAACAAGATTATGTCGCACGATGCGGGATTTCCTTAAAACGTAATTTTCTGAAAATTTTTGACGAAAGAAAATTCTCCTTTGGGTTCTCTTTTGAGGCTACACGTTTAGACGTACATGCCACACCAATTCGTTTCGAGTTACAACGTGTAGTTTTGGAGATACAAGCTAATTTTGTAGGATGCGTTATTTCTTCTCCTAAGTGTTTCCAATATGTACGTATTTGTCTTTACTCTGCAAAACTGAATTTCCTTATAACGTGGTATTCTTACATATTCTTTTGAGAGAAAACTCTCCTGTGCCTTCTCTTTTGAGGCTACACACTTAGACATACACGCAACACGAAAGCTTTTCAAGTTACAACGTGTTGTTTAGGGAAAAAAAAGATAATTTCGCACGATGCAGGATTTCCTTAAAACCTGATTTTCTGAAAAATTTTGACGAAAGAAAATTCTACTTTGGCTTCTCTTTTGAGGTTACACGTTTAGACATACACGCCACACCAATGGTTTCTGAATTACAACGTGTAGTTTAGGAGATACAAGCTAATTTTATACGATGCGTTATTTCTTCTCGTAAAGTGTTTCCAATACGTACCTATATGTCTTTACTCTGCAAAACTATATTTCCTTATAACGTGGTATTCTTACATATTCTTTCGAGAGAAAACTCTCCTGTGCCTTCTCTTTTGAGGCTACACACTTAGACATACACGCAACACGAAAGCTTTTCGAGTTACAACGTGTTGTTTAGGAAAAACAAGATAATTTCGCACGATGCGGGATTTCCTTAAAACGTGATTTTCTGAAAAATTTTGAACAAAGAAAATTCTCCTTTGGGTTCTCTTTTGAGGCTACACGTTAAGACATACACGCCACACCAATTCTTTTCGAGTTACAACGTGTAGTTTTGGAGAAACAAGCTAATTTTTTACGATGCGTTATTTCTTCTCATAAAGTGTTTCCAATACGTACGTATTTGTCTTTACTCTGCAAAACTGTATTTCCTTATAACGTGGTATTCTTACATATTCTTTCGAGAGAAAACTCTCCTGTGCCTTCGCTTTTGAGGCTACACACTTAGACATACACGCAACACGAAAGCTTTTTGAGTTACAACGTGTAGTTTTGGAGATACAAGCTAATTTTGTTCGATGCGTTATTTCTTCTCATCAAGTGTTTCCAATACGTATGTATTTGTCTTTATTCTGCAAAAGTGTATTTCCTTATAACGTGGCATTCTTACATATCTTTCGAGAGAAAGCTCTCCTGTGCCTTCTCTTTTGAGGCTACACACTTAGACATACACGCAACACGAAAGCTTTTCGAGTTACAACGTGTTGTTTAGGAAAAACAAGATCATTTCGACGATGCGGGATTTCCTTAAAATGTGATTTTCTGAAAAATTTTGACGAAAGAAAATTCTCCATTGGGTTCTCTTTTGAGGCTACACGCTTAGATGTACACGCCACACCAATTCTTTTCGAGTTACAACGTGTAGTTTAGGAGATACAAGCTAATTTTGTATGATGCATTATTTCTTCTCATAAAGTGTTTCCAATAAGTACGTATATGTCTTTACTCTGCAAAACTGTATTTCCTTATAACGTGGTATTCTTACATATTCTTTTGAGAGAAAACTGGCCTGTGCCTTCTCTTTTGAGACTACACACTTAGACGTACATGCAACACGAAAGCTTTTCGAGTTACAACGTGTTGTTTAGTAAAAACAAGATAATTTCGCAGGATGCGGGATTTCCTTAAAACGTGATTTTCTGAAAATTTTTGAAGAAAGAAAATTCTCCTTTGGGTTGTCATTTGAGGCTACACGTTTAGACGTACATGCCACAACAATCCTTTTCGAGTTACAACGTGTAGTTTAGGAGATACAAGCTAATATTGTAAGATGCTTTATTTCTTCTTGTAAAGTGTTTCCAATAAGTACATAATTGTCTTTTCTCTGCAACACTGTATTTCCTTATATCGTGGTATTCTTACATATTCTTTCGAGAGAAAACTCTCCTGTGCCTTCTCTTTTGAGGCTACACACTTAGACATACACGCAACATGAAAGCTTTTCGAGTTACAACGTGTTGTTTAGGAAAAACAAGACAATTTTGCACGATGCGGGATTTCTTTAAAACGTGATTTTCCGAAAAATTTGACGAAAGAAAATTCTCCTTTGGGTTCTCTTTTGAGGCTACACGTTAAGACGTACACGCCACACCAATTCTTTTCGTGTTACAACGTGTAGTTTTGGAGATACAAGCTAATTTTGTACGATGCGTTATTTCTTCTCGTAAAGTGTTTCCAAGACGTACGTATTTGTCATTACTCTGCAAAACTGTATTTTCTTATAACGTGGTATTCTTACATATTCTTTCGAGAGAAAACTCTCCTGTGCCTTCTCTTTTGAGGCTACACAGTTAGACATACACGCAACACGAAAGCTTTTCGAGTTACAACGTGTTATTTAGGAAAAACAAGATAATTTCGCACGATGCGGGATTTCCTTAAAACGTGCTTTTCTGAAAAAATTTTGACCAAAGAAAATTCTCCTTTGGGTTCTCTTTTGAGGCTACACGTTAAGACGTACACGCCACACCAATTCTTTTCGAGTTACAACGTGTAGTTTTGGAGATACAAGCTAATTTTGTATGATGCGTTATTTCTTCTCCTAAAGTGTTTCCAATACGTACGTATTTGTCTTTACTCTGCAACTCTGTATTTCCTTATAACGTGGTATTCTTACATATTCTGTCGAGAGAAAACTCTCCTGTGCCTTCTCTTTTGAGGCTACACACTTAGACATACACGCAACACGAAAGCTTTTCGAGTTACAACGTGTTGTTGAGGAAAAACAAGATAATTTCGCACGATGCGGGATTTCCTTAAAAGGTGATTTTCCGAAAAATTTTGACAAAAGGAAACTCTCCTTTGGGTTCTCTTTTTAGGCTACACGTTTAGACGCACACACCACACACCAATTTTTTTCTAGTTACAACGTGTAGTTTTGGAGATACAAGCTAATTTTGTACGATGCGTTATTTCTTCTCATAAAGTGTTTCCAATATGTATGTATTTGTCTTTATTCTGCAAAAGTGTATTTCCTTATAACGTGGTATTCTTACATATTCTTTCGAGAGAAAACTCTCCTGTGCCTTCTCTTTTGAGACTACACACTTAGACATACACGCAACATGAAAGCTTTTCGAGTTACAACATGTTGTTTAGGAAAAACAAGATAATTTCGCACGAAGCGGGATTTCCTTCAAACGTGATTTTCTGAAAAATTTTGACGAAAGAAAATTCTCCATTGGGTTCTCTTTTGAGGCTACTCGTTTAGACGTACACGCCACACCAATTCTTTTCGAGTTACAACGTGTAGTTTAGGAGATACAAGCTAATTTTGTATGATGCATTATTTCTTCTCATAAAGTGTTTCCAATACGTACGTATATGTCTTTACTCTGCAAAACTGTATTTCCTTATAACGTGGTATTCTTACATATTCTTTTGAGAGAAAACTGGCCTGTGCCTTCTCTTTTGAGGCTACACACTTAGACATACACGCAACACGAAAGCTTTTCGAGTTACAACGTGTTGTTTAGTAAAAACAAGATAATTTCGCAGGATGCGGGATTTCCTTAAAACGTGATATCTGAAAATTTTTGAGGAAAGAAAATTCTCCTTTGGGTTCTCATTTGAGGCTACACGTTTAGACGTACACGCCACAAAAATTATTTCGAGTTACAACGTCTAGTTTAGGAGATACAAGCTAATTTTGTAAGATGCTTTATTTCTTCTTGTAAAGTGTTTCCAATAAGTACTTATTTGTCTTTACTCTGCAACACTGTGTTTCCTTATATCGTGGTATTCTTACATATTCTTTCGAGAGAAAACTCTCCTGTGCCTTTTCTTTTGAGGCTACACACTTAGACATACACGCAACACGAAAGCTTTTCAAGTTACAACGTGTTGTTTAGGAAAAACTAGATAATTTCTCACGATGCGGGATTTCCTTAAAACGTGATTTTCTGAAAAATTTTGACGAAAGAAAATTCTCCTTTGGGATCTCGCTTGAGGCTACACTTTTAGACGTACATGCCACACCAATGCTTTTCGAGTTACAACGTGTAGTTTAGGAGATACAAGCTAATTTTGTACTATGCGTTATTTCTTCTCGTAAAGTGTGTCCAATACGCACGTATTGTCTTTACTCTGCAACATTGTATTTCCTTAAACGTGGTATTCTTACATATTGTTTCGAGAGAAAACTGTTCTGTGCCTTCTCTTTTGAGGCTACACACTTAGACATACACGCAACACGAAAGCTTTTCGAGTTACAACATCTTGTTTAGGAAAAAGAAGATAATTTCCCACGATGCGGGATTTCCTTAAAATGTGATTTTCTGAAAAATTTTGACGAAAGAAAATTCTCCTTTGGGTTGTCTTTTGAGGCTATATGTTTAGACTTACACGCCACACCAATTCTTTTCGAGTTACAACGTGTAAGCTAATATTTTATGAGGTGTTATTTCTTCTTTTAAAGTGTTTCCAATATATACGTTTTTGTCTTTACTCTGCAACACTGTATTTCCTTATAACGTTGTATTCTTACATGTTCTTTCGAGAGAAAACTCTCCTGTGCATTCTCTTTTGAGGCTACACGCTTAGACATACACGCAACACCAAAGCTTTTCGAGTTACAACATGTTGTTTAGGAAAAACAAGATAAGTTTGCACGATGCGGGATTTCCTTAAAACATGGTTATCTGACAAATTTTGACGAAAGAAAATTCTCCTGTGGGTTCTCTTTTGAGGCTAAACGTTTAGACGTACAGGCCACACCAAATCTTTTCGAGTTACAACTTGTTGTTTAATAGAAACAAGCTAATTTTGTACTATGCGTTAATTCTTCTCGTAAAGTGTTTGCAATAAGTACGTGTTTGTCTTTACTCTGCCACACTGTATTTCCTTATTACGTGGTATTCTTACATATTCATTCGAGAGAAAACTCTCCTGTGTGTTCTCTTTTGAGGCTACACACTTAGACATACACGCAAAACGAAAGCTTTTCGAGTTACAACGTGTTGTTTAGGAAAAACAAGATAATTTCGCACGATGCGGGATTTCCTTAAAACGTGATTTTCTGAAAAATGTTGACGAAAGAAAATTCTCCTTTGGGTTCTCTTTTGAAGCTACACGTCTAGACGTACACGCCACACCAATTCTTTTCGAGTTACAACGTGTAGTTTAGGAGATACAAGCTACTTTTCTACGATGCGTTATTTCTTCTCGTAAAGTGTTTCCAAAACGTACGTATATGTCTTTACTCTGCAAAACTGTATTTCCTTATAACGTGGTATTCTTACATATCCTTTCGAGAGAAAACTCTCCTGTGCCTTCTCTTTTGAGGCTACACACTTAGACATACACGCAACACGAAAGCTTTTCGAGTTACCACGTGTTGTTTAGGAAAAACAGGATAATTTCGCACGATGCGGGATTTCCTTAAAACGTGATTTTCTGAAAAATTTTGAGCAAAGAAAATTCTCCTTTGGGTTCTCTTTTGAGGCTACACGTTTAGACGTACACGCCACACCAATGCTTTTCGAGTTACAACGTGTAGTTTTGGAGATACAAGCTAATTTTGTACGATGCGTTATTTCTTCTCATAAAGTGTTTCCAATACGTACCTATATGTCTTTACTCTGCAAAACTGTATTTCCTTATAACGTGGTATTCTTACATATTCTTTCGAGAGAAAACTCTCCTGTGCCTTCTCTATTGAGGCTACACACTTAGACGTACACGCAACACTAAAGCTTTTCGAGTTACAACGTGTTGTTTAGGAAAAACAAGATAATATCGCAGGATGCGGGATTTCCATAAAACGTGATTTTCTGAAAAATTTGACGAAAGAAAATTGTCCTTTGGGTTCTTTTTTGAGGCTACACGTTTAGGCGAACACGCCACACCAGTTCTTTTCGAGTTACAACGTGTAAGCTCATGTTTTATTAGGTGTTATTTCTTCTTTTAAAGTGTTTCCAATATATACGTTTTTGTCGTTACTCTGCAACACTGTATTTCCTTATAACGTGGTATTCTTACATGTTCTTTCGAGAGAAAACTCTCCTGTGTCTTCTCTTTTGAGACTACACGCTTAGACATACACGCAACACGAAAGCTTTTCGAGTTACAACGTTTTGTTTAGGAAAAACAAGATAATTTCGCACGATGCAGGATTTCCTTAAAACGTGATTTTCTGAAAAATTTTGAGGAAAGAAAATTCTCCTTTGGGTTTTCTTTTGAGGCTACACGTTTAGACGTACACGCCACACCAATTCTTTTCGAGTTACAAGGTGTAGTTTAGGAGATACAAGCTAATTTTTAACGATGCATGATTTCTTCTCGTAAAGTGTTTCCAATATGTACGTATATGTCTTTACTCTGCAAAACTGTATTTCCTAATAACGTGGTATTCTTACATATTCTTATGAGAGAAAACTCTCCTGTGCCTTCTCTTTTGAGGCTACACACTTAGACATACACGCAAAATGAAAGCTTTTCGAGTTACAACGTGTTGTTTAGGAAAAACAAGATGATTTCGCACGATGCGGGATTTCCTAAAAACGTGATTTTCTGAAAAATTTTGACGAAAGAAAATTCTCGTTTGGGTTCTCTTTTGAGGCTACACGTTTAAACGTACACACCAAACCAAATCTTTCCGAGTTACAACGTTTAGTTTTGGAGATACAAGCTAATTTTGTACGATGCGTTATTTCTTCTCCTAAAGTGTTTCCAATACTTACGTATTTGTCTTTACTCTGCAAAACTGTATTTCCTTATAACGTGGTATTCTTACATATTCTTTCGAGAGAAAACTCTCCTGTGCCTTCTCTTTTGAGGCTACACACTTAGACATACACGCAACACGAAAGCTTTTCGAGTTACAACGTGTTGTTTAGGAAAAACAAGATAATTTCGCATGATGCGGGAATTCCTTAAAACGTGATTTTCTGAAAAATTTTGATGAAAGAAAAATCTCCTTTGGGTTCTCCTTTGAGGCTACACGTTTAGACGTACACGCCACACCAATTCTTTTCGAGTTACAACGTGTAGTTTAGGAGATACAAGCTAATTTTGTATGATGCGTTATTTCTTCTCTTAAAGTGTTTCCAATACGTGCGTATATGTCTTTACTCTGCAAAACTGTATTTCCTTATAACATGGTATTCTTACATATTCTTTTGAGAGAAAACTCTCCTGTGCCTTCTCTTTTGAGGCTACACACTTAGACATACACGCAACACGAAAGCTTTTCGAGTTACCACGTGTTGTTTAGGAAAAACAAGATAATTTGGCAGGATGCGGGATTTCCTTAACGTGATTTTCTGAAAATTTTTGACGAAAGAAAATTCTCCTTTGGGTTCTCTTTTGAGGCTACACGTTTAGACGTACACGCCACACCAATTCTTTTCGAGTTACAACGTGTAGTTTAGGAGATACAAGCTAATTTTGTACGATGCGTTATTTCTTCTCCTAAAGTGTTTCCAATAAGTACGTATTTGTCTTTACTCTGCAAAACTATATTTCCTTATAACGTGGTATTCGTACATATTCTTTTGAGAAAACTCTTCTGTGCCTTCTCTTTTGAGGCTACACACTTAGACATACACGCAACACGAAAACTTTTCGAGTTACAACGTGTTGTTTAGGAAAAACAACATAATTTCGCATGATGCGGGATTTCCTTAAAACGTGATTTTCTGAAAAATTTTGACGAAAGAAAATTCTCCTTTGGGTTCTCTTTTGAGGCTACACATTTCCACATACACGCCACACCATTGCTTTTCGAGTTACAACGTGTTGTTTAGGAGATACAAGCTAATTTTGTATGATGCATTACTTCTTCTCATAAAGTGTTTCCAATACGTACCTATATGTCTTTACTCTGCAAAACTGTATTTCCTTATAACGTGGTATTCTTACATATTCTTTTGAGAGAAAACTCGCCTGAGCCTTCTCTTTTGAGGCGGCACACTTAGACGTACATGCAACACGAAAGCTTTTCGAGTTACAACGTGTTGTTTAGTAAAAACAAGATAATTTCGCAGGATGCGGGATTTCCTTAAAACGTGATTTTCTGAAAATTTTTGACGAAAGAAAATTCTCCTTTGGGTTCTCATTTGAGGCAACACGTTTAGACGTACATGCCACAACAATTCTTTTCGAGTTACAACGTGTAGTTTAGGAGATACAAGCTAGTTTTGTAAGATGCTTTATTTCTTCTTGTACAGTGTTTCCAATAAGTACGTATTTGTCTTTACTCTGCAACACTGTATTTCCTTATATCGTCGTATTCTTACATATTCTTTCGAGAGAAAACTCTCCTGTGCCTTCTCTTTTGAGGCTACACACTTAGACATACACGCAACACGAAAGCTTTTCGAGTTACAACGTGTTGTTTAGGAAAAACAAGATAATTTCGCACGATGCAGGATTTCCTTAAAACGTGATTTTCTGAAAAATTTTGACGAAAGAAAATTATCCTTTGGGTTCTCTTTTGCGTTATTTCTTCATGTTTAGACGTACACGCCACACCAATTCTTTTCGTGTTACAACGTTTAGTTTCGGAGTTACAAGCTAATTTTTTACGATGCACTATTTCTTCTCGAAAAGTTTTTCCAATAGGTATGTATTTGTCTTTACTCTGCAACACTGTATTTCCTTATAACGTGGTATTCTTACATATTCTTTCGAGAGAAAACTCTCCTGTGCCTTCTCTTTTGAGGCTACATTCTTAGACATACACGCAACACGAAAGCTTTTCGAGTTACAATGTGTTGTTTAGGAAAAACAAGATAATTTTGTACGATGCGTTATTTCTTCATGTTTAGACGTACACGCCACACCAATTCTTTTCGAGTTACAACGTTTAGTTTAGGAGATACAAGCTAATTTTTTACGATGCACTATTTCTTCTCGAAAAGTTTTTCCAATAGGTATGTATTTGTCTTTACTCTGCAACACTGTATTTCCTTATAACGTGGTATTCTTACATATTCTTTCGAGAGAAAACTCTCCTGTGCCTTCTCTTTTGAGGCTGCATTCTTAGACATACACGCAACACGAAAGCTTTTCGAGTTACAACGTGTTGTTTAGGAAAAACAAGATAATTTCGCACAATGCGGGATTTCCTTAAAACGTGATTTTCTGAAAAATTTTGAAAAAAGAAAATTCTCCTTTGGGTTCTCTTTAGAGGCTACACGTTAAGACGTACACGCCACACCAATTCTTTTCGTGTTACAACGTGTAGTTTTGGAGATACAAGCTAATTTTGTACGATGCGTTATTTCTTCTGGTAAAGTGTTTCCAAGACGTACGTATTTGTCTTTAGTCTGCAAAACTGTATTTCCTTATAACGTGGTATTCTTACATATTCTTTCGAGAGAAAACTCTCCTGTGCCTTCTCTTTTGAGGCTACACAGTTAGACATACACGCAACACGTAGGCTTTTCGAGTTACAACGTGTTGTTTAGGAAAAAAAAGATAATTTCGCAAGATGCGGGATTTCCTTAAAACGTGATTTTCTGAAAAATATTGACGAAAGAAAATTCTCCTTTGGGTTCTCTTTTGAGGCTACACGTTAAGACGTACACGCCACACCAATTCTTTTCGAGTTACAACGTGTAGATTTGGAGATATAAGCTAATTTTGTACGATGCAATAGTTCTTCTCATAAAGTGTTTCCAATACATACGTATTTGTCTTTACTCTGCAAAACTGTATTTCCTTATAACGTGGTATTCTTACATATTCTTTCGAGAGAAAACTCTCCTGTGCCTTCTCTTTTGAGTCTACACACTTAGATATACACGCAACACGAAAGCTTTTCGAGTTACAACGTGTTGTTTAGGAAAAACAAGATAATTTTGCACGAAGTGTGATTTCCTTAAAACGTGATTTGCTGAAAAATTTTGACGAAAGAAAATTCTCCTTTGGGTTCTCTTTTGAGGCTACACATTTAGACGTACACGCCACACCAATTCTTTTCGAGTTACAAGGTGTAGTTTAGGAGTTACAAGCTAATTTTGTAAGATGTGTTATTTCTTCTCGTAAAGTGTTTCCAATAAGTACAAATATGTCTTTACTCTGCAAAACTGTATTTCCTTATAACGTGGTATTATTACATATTTTTTGAGAGAAAACTCTCCTGTGCCTTCTCTTTTGAAGCTGCATACTTAGACATACACGCAACACAAAAGCTTTATGAATTACAACGTGTTGTTTAGGAAAAACAAGATAATTTCTCACGATGCGGGATTTCCTTAAAACGTGATTTTCTGAAAAATTTTGACGAAAGAAAATTATCCTTTGGGTTCTCTTTTGAGGCTACACGTTTAGACGTACACGCCACACCAATTCTTATCGAGTTACAACGTGTAGTTTAGGAGATACAACCTAATTTTGTAAGATGCGTTATTTCTTCTCGGAAAGTGTTTCCAATACATACGTATTTGTCTTTACTCTGCAACACTGTAATTCCTTATAATGTGGTATTCTTACATATTCTTTCGAGAGAAAACTCTCCTGTGCCTTCTCTTTTGAGGCTACACCCTTAGACATACACGCAACACGAAAGCTTTTCGAGTTACAACGTGTTGTTTAGGAAAAACAAGATAATTTCGCCCGATGCAGGATTTCCTTAAAACGTGATTTTCTGAAAAATTTTGACGAAAGAAAATTATCCTTTGGGTTCTCTTTTGAGGCTACATGTTTAGACATACACGCCACACCAATTCTTTTCGAGTTACAACGTTTAGTTTAGGAGTTACAAGCTAATTTTTTACGTTGCACTATTTCTTCTCGAAAAGTTTTTCCAATAGGTATGTCTTTGTCTTTAGTCTGCAACACTGTTTTCCTTATAACGTGGTATTCTTACATATTCTTTCGAGAGAAAACTCTTCTGTGCCTTCTCTTTTGAGGCTACACACTTAGACATACACGCAACATGAAAACTTTTCGAGTTACAACGTGTTGTTTAGGAAAAACAAGATAATTTCGCACGATGCGGGATTTCCTTAAAACGTGATTTTCTGAAAAATTTGACGAAAGAAAATTCTCCTTTGGGTTCTCTTTGGAGGCTACACGTTTAGACGTACACGCCACACCAATTCTTTTCGAGTTACAAGGTGTAGTTTAGGAGATACAAGCTAATTTTGTACGATGCGTTATTTCTGCTCGTAAAGTGTTTCCAATAAGTACGTATTTGTCTTTACTCTGTAAAACTGTATTTCCTTATAACGTGGTATTCTTACATATTCTTTCGAGAGAAAACTCTCCTGTGCCTTCTCTTTTGAGGCTACACACTTAGACATACACGCAACACGAAAGCTTTTCGAGTTACAACGTGTTGTTTAGGAAAAACAAGATAATTTCGCACGATGCAGGATTTCCTTAAAACGTGATTTTCTGAAAAATTTTGACGAAAGAAAATTCTCCTTTGGGTTCTCTCTTGAGGCTACACGTGTAGACGTACGTGCCACACCAATGCTTTTCGAGTTACAACGTGTAGTTTTGGAGATACAAGCTAATTTTGTACGATGCGTTATTTCTTCTCGTAAAGTGTGTCCAATACTTACGTATTGTCTTTACTCTGCAACACTGTATTTCCTTAAACGTGGTATTCTTACATAAATTTTCGAGAGAAAACTCTCCTGTGCCTTCTCTTTTGAGGCTACACACTTAGACATACACGCAACACGAAAGCTTTGTGAGTTACAACGTGTTGTTTAGGAAAAACAAGATAATTTCGCACGATGCGGGATTTCATTAAAACGTGATTTTCTGAAAAATTTTGACGAAAGAAAATTCTCCTTTAGGTTCTCTTTTGAGGCTACACTTTTAGACCTACACGCCACACCAATTCTTTTCGAGTTACAACGTGTAAGCTAATATTTTATGAGGCGTTATTTCTTCTTTTAAAGTGTTTCCAATATATACGTTTTTGTCTTTACTCTGCAACACTGTATTTCCTTATAACGTTGTATTCTTACATGTTCTTTCGAGAGAAAACTCTCCTGTGCATTCTCTTTTGAGGCTGCACGCTTAACCATACACGCAACACCAAAGCTTTTCGAGTTACAACATGTTGTTTAGGAAAAACAAGATAAGTTTGCACGATGCGGGATTTCCTTAAAACGAAGTTATCTGACAAATTTTGACGAAAGAAAATTCTCCTGTTGGTTCTCTTTTGAGGCTACACACTTAGACATAGACGCAACACGAAAGATTTTCGAGTTACAACGTGTTGTTTAGGAAAAACAAGATAATTTGGCACGATGCGGGATTTCCTTAAAACGTGATTTTCTGAAAAATTTTGACGAAAGAAAATTCTCCTTTGGGTTCTCTTTTGAGGCTACTCGTTAAGACGTACACGCCACACCAATTCTTTTCGAGTTACAAGGTGTAGTTTTGGAGATACAAGCTAATTTTTTACAATGCGTTATTTCTTCTCATAAAGTGTTTCCAACATGTACAAACTTGTCTTTACTCGGCAAAACTGTATTTCCTTATAACGTGGTATTCTTACATATTCTTTCGAGAGAAAACTCTCCTGTGCCTTCTCTTTTGAGGCTACACACTTAGACATACACGCAATACGAAAGCTTTTCGAGTTACAACGTTTTGTTTAGGAAAAACAAGATAATTTCACACGATGCAGGATTTCCTTAAAACGTGATTTTCTGAAAAATTTTGACGAAAGAAAATTCTCCTTTGGGTTCTCTTTTGAGGCTACACATTTAGACGTACACGCCACACCAATTCTTTTCGAGTTACAACGTGTAGTTTAGGAGATACAAGCTAATTTTGTATGATGCGTTATTTCTTCTCGTAAAGTGTTTCCAATACGTACGTATATGTCTTTACTCTGCAAAACTGTATTTCCTTATAACGTGGTATTCTTACATATTCTTTTGAGAGAAACCTCTCCTGTGCCTTCTCTTTTGAGGCTACACACTGAGACATACACGCAACACGAAAGCTTTTCGAGTTACAACGTGTTGTTTAGGAAAAACAAGATAATTTCGCACGATGCTGGATTTCCTTAAAATGTGATTTTCTGAAAAATTTTGACGAAAGAAAATTCTCCTTTGGGTTCTCTTTTGAGGCTACACGTTTAGACATACACGCCACACCAGTTCTTTTCGAGTTACAACGTGTAAGCTAATATTTTATGAGGCGTTATTTCTTCTTTTAAAGTGCTTCCAATATATACGTTTTTGTCTTTACTCTGCAACACTGTATTTCCTTGTAACGTTGTATTCTTACATGTTTTTTCGAGAGAAAACTCTCCTGTGCATTCTCTTTTGAGGCTACATGCTTAGACATACACGTAACACCAAAGCTTTTCGAGTTACAACGTGTTGTTTAGGATAAACAAGATAAGTTTGCACGATGCGGGATTTCCTTAAAACGTGGTTATCTGACAAATTTTGACGAAAGAAAATTCTCCTGTTGGTTCTCTTTTGAGGCTACACTTTTAGATGTACATGCCAAACCAAATCTTTTCGAGTTACCACGTGTTGTTTAGGAGATACAAGCTAATTTTGAATGATGCATTTTTTCTTCTCGTAAAGTGTTTACAATAAGTACTTATTTGTCTTTACTCTGCAAAATTGTATTTCCTAATAACGTGGTATTCTTACATATTCTTTCGAGAGAAAACTCTCCTGTGCCTTCTCTTTTGAGGCTCCACGCTTAGACATACACGCAAAACTAAAGCTTTTCGAGTTACAATATGCTGTTTAGGAAAAAGAAGATGATTTTGCACGATGCGTGATTTCCTTAAAACGTGGTTTTCTGAAAAATTTTGACGAATGAAAATTCTCCTGTGGGTTTTCGTTTGAGGCTACACGTTTAGACGTACATGCCAAACCAAATCTTTCCGAGTTACCACGTGTTGTTTAGGAGATACAAGCTAATTTTGTATGATGCATTTTTTCTTCTCGTAAAGTGTTTCCAATATGTACTTATTGGTCTTTACTCTGCAAAATTGTATTTCCTAATAACGTGGTATTCTTACATATTTGTTCGGGAGAAAACTCTCCTGTGCCCTCTCTTTTGAGGCTCCACGCTTAGACATACACGCAACACTAAAGCTTTTCGAGTTACAATATATTGTTTAGGAAAAAGAAGATGATTTCACACGATGGGTGATTTCCTTAAAACGTGGTTTTCTGAAAATTTTTGACGAAAGTAAATTCTCCTGTGGGTTCTCTCTTGAGGCTAAACGTTTAGACGTACAGGCCACACCAAATGTTTTCGAGTTACAACTTGTTGTTTAATAGATACAAGCTAATTTTGTACTATGCGTTAATTCTTCTCGTAAAGTGTTTCCAATACCTACGAGTTTGTCTTTACTCTGCCACACTGTATTTCCTTATAACGTGGTATTCTTACATATTCTTTCGAGAGAAAACTCTCCTGTGTGTTCTCTTTTGAGGCTACACGCTTAGACATACACGCAACACCAGAGGTTTTCGAGTTACAACGTGTTGTTTAGGAAAAACTAGATAATTTTGCACGATGCGAGATTTCCTTAAAACGTGGTTTCTGACAAATTTTGATGAAAGAAAATTCTGCTGTGGGTTCTCTTTTGAGGCTACACATTTAGACGTACATGTCACACCAAATCTTTTCGAGTTACAACGAGTTGTTTAGGAGATACAAGCGAATTTTGTATGATGCGTTATATCTTCTCGTAAAGTGTTTTCAATATGTACTTATTTGTCTTTACTATGCTAAATAGTATTTCCATATAATGTGGTATTCTTACATATTCTTTCGAGAGAAAACTCTCCTGTGCCTTCTCTTTTGAGGCTCCACGCTTAGACATACAGGCAACACTAAAGCTTTTCAAGTTACAATATGTTGTTTAGGAAAAAGAAGATGATTTTGCACGATGCGTGATTTCCTTAAAACGTGGTTTTATGAAAAATTTTGAGGAAAGAAAATTCTCCTGTGGGTTCTCTTTTGAGGCCACACGTTTAGACGTACATGCCAAACCAAATCTTTCCGAGTTACCACGTGTTGTTTAGGAGATACAAGCTAATTTTGTATGATGCATTTTTTCTTCTCGTAAAGTGTTTCCAATATGTACTTATTTGTCTTTACTCTGCAAAATTGTATTTCCTAATAACGTGGTATTCTTACATATTCTTTTGAGAGAAAACTCTCCTGTGCCTTCTCTTTTGAGGCTCCACGCTTAGACATACACGCAGCACTAAAGCTTTTCGAGTTACAATATGTTGTTTAGGAAAAAGAAGATGATTTCACACGATGGGTGATTTCCTTAAAACGTGGTTTTCTGAAAAATTTTGAGGAATGAAAATTCTCCTGTGGGTTCTCTTTTGAGGCTAAACGTTTAGACGTACAGGCCACACCAAATCTTTTCGAGTTACAACTTGTTGTTTAATAGATAAAATCTAATTTTGTACTATGGGTTAATTCTTCTCGTAAAGTGTTTCCAATACGTACATGTTTGTCTTTACTCTGCCACACTGTATTTCCTTATAACGTGGTATTCTTACATATTCTTTCGAGAGAAAACTCTCCTGTGTGTTCTCTTTTGAGGCTACATGCTTAGACATACACGCAACACCAGAGGTTTTCGAGTTACAACGTGTTGTTTAGGAAAAACTAGATAATTTTGCACGATGCGAGATTTCCTTAAAACGTGGTTTCTGATAAATTTTGATGAAAGAAAATTCTCCTTTGGGTTCTCTTTTGAGGCTACACGTCTAGATGTACACGCCACACCAATTCTTTTCGAGTTACAACGTGTAGTTTAGGAGATACAAGCTAATTTTGTGTGATGCGTTATTTCTTCTCGTAAAGTGTTTCCAAAATGTACGTATATGTCTTTACTCTGCAAAACTGTATTTCCTTATAACGTGGTATTCTTACATATTCTTTCGAGAGA
This sequence comes from Apodemus sylvaticus, assembly GCF_947179515.1. Classification (NCBI taxonomy): domain Eukaryota; kingdom Metazoa; phylum Chordata; class Mammalia; order Rodentia; family Muridae; genus Apodemus; species Apodemus sylvaticus. The sequence goes on along the minus strand of NW_026262994.1, from coordinate 128,102 downwards.
AAACTCTCCTGTGCCTTCTCTTTTGAGGCTACACACTTAGACATACACGCAACACGAAAGCTTTTCGAGTTACCACGTGTTGTTTAGGAAAAACAAGATAATTTCGCAGGATGCGGGATTTCCTTAAAATGTGATTTTCTGAAAAATTTTGACGAAAGAAAATTGTCCTTTGGGTTCTCTTTTGAGGCCACACGTTTAGGCGTACACGCCACACCAATTCTTTTCGAATTACAACGTGTAAGCTCATGTTTTATGAGGCGTTATTTCTTCTTTTAAAGTGTTTCCAATATGTACGTTTTTGTCGTTACTCTGCATCACTGTATTTCCTTATAACGTTCTATTCTTACATGTTCTTTCGAGAGAAAACTCTCCTGTGCATTCTCTTTTGAGGCTACACGCTTAGACATACGCGCAACACCAAAGATTTTCGAGTTACAACGTGTTGTTTAGGAAAAACAAGATAAGTTTGCACGATGCGGGATTTCCTTAAAACGTGGTTATCTGACAAATTTTGACGAAAGAAAATTCTCCTGTTTGATCTCTTTTGAGGCTACACTTTTAGACGTACATGCCAAACCAAATCTTTTCGAGTTACCACGTGTTGTTTAGGAGATACAAGCTAATTGTGTATGATGCATTTTTTCTTCTCGTAAAGTGTTTCCAATATGTACTTATTTGTCTTTACTCTGCAAAATTGTATTTCCTAATAACGTGGTATTCTTACATATTCTTTCGAGAGAAAACTCTCCTGTGCCTTCTCTTTTGAGGCTCCACGCTTAGACATACACGCAACACTAAAGCTTTTCGAGTTACAATATGTTGTTTAGGAAAAAGAAGATGATTTCGCACGATGCGTGATTTCCTTAAAACGTGGTTTTCTGAAAAATTTTGAGGAATGAAAATTCTCCTGTAGGTTCTCTTTTGAGGCTACACGTTTAGACGTACATGCCAAACCAAATCTTTCCGAGTTACCACGTGTTTTTTAGGAGATACAAGCTAATTTTGTATGATGCATTTTTTCTTCTCGTAAAGTGTTTCCAATATGTACTTATTTGTCTTTACTCTGCAAAATTGTATTTCCTAATAACGTGGTATCCTTACATATTTGTTCGAGAGAAAACTCTCCTCTGCCCTCTCTTTTGAGGCTCCACGCTTAGACATACACGCAACACTAAAGCTTTCGAGTTACTATATATTGTTTAGGAAAAAGAAGATGATTTCACACGATACGTGATTTCCTTAAAACGTGGTTTTCTGAAAATTTTTGACGAAAGTAAATTCTCCCGTGGGTTCTCTTTTGAGGCTAAACGTTTAGACGTACAGGCCACACCAAATGTTTTCGAGTTACAACTTGTTGTTTAATTGATACAAGCTAATTTTGTACTATGCGTTAATTCTTCTCGTAAAGTGTTACCAATACATACGAGTTTGTCTTTACTCTGCCACACTGTATTTCCTTATAACGTGGTATTCTTACATATTCTTTCGAGAGAAAACTCTCCTGTGTGTTCTCTTTTGAGGCTACACGCTTGGACATACACGCAATAACAGAGGTTTTCGAGTTACAACGTGTTGTTTAGGAAAAACTAGATAATTTTGCACGATGCGAGATTTCCTGAAAACGTGGTTTATGACAAATTTTGATGAAAGAAAATTCTCCTGTGGGTTCTCTTTTGAGGCTACACATTTAGACGTACACGTCACACCAAATCTTTTCGAGTTACAACGAGTTGTTTAGGAGATACAAGCTAATTTTGTATGATGGGTTATTTCTTCTCATAAAGTGTTTTCAATATGTACTTATTTGTCTTTACTCTGCTAAATTGTATTTCCATATAATGTGGTATTCTTACATATTCTTTCGAGAGAAAACTCTCCTGTGCCTTCTCTTTTGAGGCTACACACTTAGACATACACGAAAAACGAAAGCTTTTCGAGTTACAATGTGTTGTTTAGGAAAAACAAGATAATTTCGCACGATGTGGGATTTCCTTAAAACGTGATTATCTGAAAAATTTTGATGAAAGAAAATTCTCCTTTGGGTTCTCCTTTTAGGCTACACGTCTAGACATACACGCCACACAAATTCTTTTCGAGTTACAACGTGTAGTTTAGGAGATACAAGCTAATTTTTTAAGATGCGTTATTTCTTCTCGTAAAGTGTTTCCAAAACGTACATATATGTCTTTACTCTGCAAATCTGTATTTCCTTATAACGTGGTATTCTTACATATTCTTTCGAGAGAAAACTCCCCTGTGCCTTCTCTTTTGAGGCTACACACTTAGACATACACGCAACACGAAAGCTTTTCGAGTTACCACGTGTTGTTTAGGAAAAAAAAGATAATTTCGCACGATGCGGGATTTCCTTAAAACGTGATTTTCTGAAAAATTTTGAGCAAAAAAATTCTCCTTTGGGTTCTCTTTTGAGGCTACACGTTTAGACGTACACACCACACCAATGCTTTTCGAGTTACAACGTGTACTTTAGGAGATACAAGCTAATTTTGTACGATGCGTTATTTCTTCTCATAAAGTGTTTCCAATACGTACGTATATGTATTTACTCTGCAAAACTGTATTTCCTTATAACGTGGTATTCTTACATATTCTTTCAAGAGAAAACTCTCCTGTGCCTTCTCTTTTGAGGCTACACACTTAGACATACACGCAACACGAAAGATTTTCGAGTTACAACGTGTTGTTTAGGAAAAACAAGATAATTTCGCAGGATGCGCGATTTCCTTAAAACGTGATTTTCTGAAAAATTTTGACGAAAGAAAATTCTCCTTTTGGTTCTCTTTTGAGGCTACATGTTTAGACGTACACGCCACACCAATTCTTTTCGAGTTACAACGTGTAGTTTAGGAGATACAAGCTAATTTTGTACGATGCATTATTTCTTCTCATAAAGTGTTTCCAATATGTACGTATATGTCTTTACTCTGCAAAACTGTATTTCCTTATAACGTGGTATTCTTACATATTCTTTTGAGAGAAACCTCACCTGTGCCTTCTCTTTTGAGGCTACACACTTAGACATACACGCAACACGAAAGCTTTACGAGTTACAACGTGTTGTTTAGGAAAAACAAGATAATTTCGCACAATGCGGGATTTCCTTAAAACGTGATTTTCTGAAAAATTTTGACGAAAGAAAATTCTCCTTTGGGTTCTCTTTTGAGGCTACACGTTTAGACGTACACGCAACACCAATTCTTTTCGAGTTACAACGTGTAGTTTAGGAGATACAAGCTAATTTTGTTCGATGCCTTATTTCGTCTCGTAAAGTGTTTCCAATACGTAAGTATTTCTCTTTACTCTGCAAAACTGTATTTCCTTATACCGTGGTATTCTTACATATTCTTTTGAGAGAAAACTCTCCTGTGCCTTCTCTTTTGAGGCTACACACTTAGACAGACACGCAACACGAAAGCTTTTCGAGTTACAACGTGTTGTTTAGGAAAAACAAGATAATTTCGCACGATGCGGGATTTCCTTAAAACGTGATTTTCTGAAAAATTTTAACGAAAGAAAATTCTCCTTTGGGTTCTCTTTTGAGGCTACAGGTTTAGTCGTACATGCCACACCAATTATTTTCGAGTTACAACGTGTAGTTTAGGAGATACAACCTAATTTTGTACGATGCGTTAATTCTTCTCGTAAAGTGTTTCCAATACGTACGTGTTTGTCTTTACTCTGCCACACTGTATTTCCTTATTACGTGGTATTCTTAAATATTCATTTGAGAGAAAATTCTCCTTTGGGTTCTCTTTTGAGGCTACACGTTAAGTCGTACACGCCACACCAATTCTTTTCGTCTTACAATGTGTAGTTTTGGAGATACAAGCTAATTTTGTACGATGCGTTATTTCTTCTCGTAAAGTGTTTCCAATACATACGTATTTGTCTTTACTCTGCAAAACTGTATTTCCTTGTAACGTGGTATTCTCACATATTCTTTCGAGAGAAAACTCTCCTGTGCCTTCTCTTTTGCGGCTACACACTTAGACATACACGCAACACGAAAGCTTTTCGAATTACAACGTGTTGTTTAGAAAAAAAAAGATAATTTCGCACGATGCAGGATTTCCTTAAAACGTGATTTTCTGAAAAATTTTGACCAAAGAAAATTCTCCTTTGGGTTCTCTTTTGAGGCTACACGTTTAGATGTACACGCCACACCAATGCTTTTCGAGTTACAACGTGTAGTTTAGGAGATACAAGCTAATTTTTTACGATGCGTTATTTCTTCTCGTAAAGTTTTTCCAATACATACGTATTTGTCTTTACTCTGCAAAACTATATTTCCTTATAACGTGGTATTCTTACATATTCTTTCGAGAGAAAACTCTCCTGTGCTTCTCTTTTGAGGCTACACACTTAGACATACACGGAACACGAAAGCTTTTCGAGTTACAAGGTGTTGTTTAGGAAAAACAAGATAATTTCGCACAATGCGGGATTTCCTTAAAACGTGATTTTCTGAAAAATTTTGACGACAGAAAATTCTCCTTTGGGTTTTCTTTTGAGGCTACACGTTTAGACGTACACGCCACACAAATTCTTTTCGAGTTACAACGTGTAGTTTAGGAGATACAAGCTAATTTTGTACGATGCGTTATTTCTTCTCGTAAAGTGTTTCCAATTCGTACGTATTTTTCTTTACTCTGCAAAACTGTATTTCCTTATAACATGGTATTCTTACATATTCTTTCGAGAGAAAACTCTCCTGTGCCTTCTCTTTTGAGGCTACACACTTAGACATACACGCAAAACGAAAGCTTTTCGAGTTACAACGTGTTGTTCAGGAAAAACAAGATAATTTCGCACAATGCTGGATTTTCTTAAAACCTTATTTTCTGAAAAATTTTGACGAAAGAAAATTATCCTTTGGGTTCTCTTTTGAGGCTACACGTTTAGACGTACACGCCACATCAATTCTTTTCGAGTTACAACGTGTAGTTTAGGAGATACAAGCTAATTTAGTACGATACGTTATTTCTTCTCGTAAAGTGTTTCCAATACTTACGTATTTGTCTTTACTCTGCAAAACTGTATTTCCGTACAACGTGGTATTCTTACATATTCTTTCTAGAGAAAACTCTCCTGTGCCTTCTCTATTGAGGCTACACACTTAGACATACACGCAACATGAAAGATTTCGACTTACAATGTGTTGATTAGGAAAAACAAGATAATTTCGCACGATGTGGGATTTCCTTAAAACGTGATTTTCTGAAAAATGTTGATGAAAGAAAATTCTCCTTTGGGTTCTCTTTTGAGGCTACATGTTTAGACGTACACGCCACACCAATTCTTTTCGAGTTACAACGTGTAGTTTAGGAGATACAAGCTAATTTTTTATGATGCGTTATTTCTTCTCGAAAAGTGTTTCCAATACGTACGAATATGTCTTTACTCTGCAAAACTGTATTTCCTTATAACGTGGTATTCTTACATATTCTTTCGAGAGAAAACTCTCCTGTGCATTCTCTTTTGAGGCTACATTCTTAGACATGCACGCAACACTAAAGCTTTTCGAGTTACAACGTGTTGTTTAGGAAAAACAAGATAATTTCGCACGATGCGGGATTTCCTTAAAACGTGATTTTCTGAAAAATTTTGACGAAAGAAAATTCTCCTTGGGGTTTTCTTTTGAGGCTACACGTTAAGACGTACCCACCACACCAATTCTTTTCGAGTTACAACGTGTAGTTTTGTAGATACAAGCTAATTTTTTACGATGCGTTATTTCTTCTCCTAAAGTGTTTCCAAAATGTACGTATTTGTCTTTACTCTGCAAAACTGTATTTCCTTATAACGTGGTATTCTTACATATTCTTTCGAGAGAAAACTCTCCTGTGCCTCCTCTTTTGAGGCTACACACTTAGACATACACGCAACACGAAAGCTTTTCGAGTTACAACATGTTGTTTAGGAAAAACAAGATAATTTTGCACGATGCGGGATTTCCTTAAAACGTGATTTTCTGAAAAATTTTGACGAAAGAAAATTCTCCTTTGGGTTCTCTTTTGAGGCTTCACGTTTAGACGTACACTCCACACCAATTCTTTTCGAGTTACAAGCTGTAGTTTAGGAGATACAAGCTAATTTTGTAAGATGCGTTATTTCTTCTCGTAAGTGTTTCCAATAAGTACATATATGTCTTTACTCTGCAAAACAGTATTTCCTTATAACGTGGTATTCTTACATATTCTTTCAAGAGAAAACTCGCCTGTGCCTTCTCTTTTGAGGCTACACACTTAGACGTACATGCAACACGAAAGCTTTTCGAGTTACAACGTGTTGTTTAGTAAAAACAAGATAATTTCGCAGGATGCGGGATTTCCTTAAAACGTGATTTTCTGAAAATTTTTGACGAAAGAAAATTCTCCTTTGGGTTCTCATTTGAGGCTACACGTTTAGACGTACACGCGACAACAATTCTTTTCGAGTTACAACGTGTAGTTTAGGAGATACAAGCTAATTTTGTAAGATGCTTTATTTCTTCTTGTAAAGTGTTTCCAATAAGTACGTATTTGTCTTTACTCTGCAACACTGTATTTCCTTAAATCGTGGTATTCTTACATATTCTTTCGAGAGAAAACTCTCCTGTGCCTTGGCTTTTGAGGCTACACACTTAGACATACACGCAACACGAAAGCTTTTCGAGTTACAACGTGTTGTTTAGGAAAAACAAGATAATTTCGCACGATACAGGATTTCCTTAAAACGTGATTTTCTGAAAAATTTTGACGAAAGAAAATTCTCCTTTTGGTTCTCTTTGGAGGCTACATGTTTAGACGTACACGCCACACCAATTCATTTCGTGTTACAACGTTTAGTTTAGGAGTTACAAGCTAATTTTTTACGATGCGTTATTTCTTCTCAAAAAGTTTTTCAAATAGGTATGTATTTGTCTTTACTCTGCAACACTGTATTTCCTTATAACGTGGTATTCTTACATATACTTTTGAGAGAAAACTCTCCTGTGCCTTCTCTTTTGAGGCTACATTCTTAGACATACACGCAACACGAAAGCTTTTCGAGTTACAACGTGTTGTTTAGGAAAAACAAGATAATTTCGCACGATGCGGGATTTCCTTAAAACGTGATTTTCTGAAAAATTTTGACGAAAGAAAATTCTCCTTTGGGTTCTCTTTAGAGGCTACACGTTAAGACGTACACGACACACCAATTCTTTTCGTGTTACAACGTGTAGTTTTGGAGATACAAGCTAATTTTGTACGATGCGTTATTTCTTCTCGTAAAGTGTTTCCAAGACGTACTTATTTGTCTTTAGTCTGCAAAACTGTATTTCCTTATAACGTGTTATTTTTACATATTCTTTCCAGAGAAAACTCTCCTGTTCCTTCTCTTTTGAGGCTACACAGTTAGACATACACGCAACACGAAAGCATTTCGAGTTACAACGTGTTGTTTAGGAAAAAAAAAAAGATAATTTCGCAAGATGCGGGATTTCCTTAAAACGTGATTTTCTGAAAAATTTTAACGAAAGAAAATTCTCCTTTGGGTTCTCTTTTGAGGCTACAGGTTTAGTCGTACATGCCACACCAATTATTTTCGAGTTACAACGTGTAGTTTAGGAGATACAACCTAATTTTGTACGATGCGTTAATTCTTCTCGTAAAGTGTTTCCAATACGTACGTGTTTGTCTTTACTCTGCCACACTGTATTTCCTTATTACGTGGTATTCTTAAATATTCATTTGAGAGAAAATTCTCCTTTGGGTTCTCTTTTGAGGCTACACGTTAAGTCGTACACGCCACACCAATTCTTTTCGTCTTACAATGTGTAGTTTTGGAGATACAAGCTAATTTTGTACGATGCGTTATTTCTTCTCGTAAAGTGTTTCCAATACATACGTATTTGTCTTTACTCTGCAAAACTGTATTTCCTTGTAACGTGGTATTCTCACATATTCTTTCGAGAGAAAACTCTCCTGTGCCTTCTCTTTTGCGGCTACACACTTAGACATACACGCAACACGAAAGCTTTTCGAATTACAACGTGTTGTTTAGAAAAAAAAAGATAATTTCGCACGATGCAGGATTTCCTTAAAACGTGATTTTCTGAAAAATTTTGACCAAAGAAAATTCTCCTTTGGGTTCTCTTTTGAGGCTACACGTTTAGATGTACACGCCACACCAATGCTTTTCGAGTTACAACGTGTAGTTTAGGAGATACAAGCTAATTTTTTACGATGCGTTATTTCTTCTCGTAAAGTTTTTCCAATACATACGTATTTGTCTTTACTCTGCAAAACTATATTTCCTTATAACGTGGTATTCTTACATATTCTTTCGAGAGAAAACTCTCCTGTGCTTCTCTTTTGAGGCTACACACTTAGACATACACGGAACACGAAAGCTTTTCGAGTTACAAGGTGTTGTTTAGGAAAAACAAGATAATTTCGCACAATGCGGGATTTCCTTAAAACGTGATTTTCTGAAAAATTTTGACGACAGAAAATTCTCCTTTGGGTTTTCTTTTGAGGCTACACGTTTAGACGTACACGCCACACAAATTCTTTTCGAGTTACAACGTGTAGTTTAGGAGATACAAGCTAATTTTGTACGATGCGTTATTTCTTCTCGTAAAGTGTTTCCAATTCGTACGTATTTTTCTTTACTCTGCAAAACTGTATTTCCTTATAACATGGTATTCTTACATATTCTTTCGAGAGAAAACTCTCCTGTGCCTTCTCTTTTGAGGCTACACACTTAGACATACACGCAAAACGAAAGCTTTTCGAGTTACAACGTGTTGTTCAGGAAAAACAAGATAATTTCGCACAATGCTGGATTTTCTTAAAACCTTATTTTCTGAAAAATTTTGACGAAAGAAAATTATCCTTTGGGTTCTCTTTTGAGGCTACACGTTTAGACGTACACGCCACATCAATTCTTTTCGAGTTACAACGTGTAGTTTAGGAGATACAAGCTAATTTAGTACGATACGTTATTTCTTCTCGTAAAGTGTTTCCAATACTTACGTATTTGTCTTTACTCTGCAAAACTGTATTTCCGTACAACGTGGTATTCTTACATATTCTTTCTAGAGAAAACTCTCCTGTGCCTTCTCTATTGAGGCTACACACTTAGACATACACGCAACATGAAAGATTTCGACTTACAATGTGTTGATTAGGAAAAACAAGATAATTTCGCACGATGTGGGATTTCCTTAAAACGTGATTTTCTGAAAAATGTTGATGAAAGAAAATTCTCCTTTGGGTTCTCTTTTGAGGCTACATGTTTAGACGTACACGCCACACCAATTCTTTTCGAGTTACAACGTGTAGTTTAGGAGATACAAGCTAATTTTTTATGATGCGTTATTTCTTCTCGAAAAGTGTTTCCAATACGTACGAATATGTCTTTACTCTGCAAAACTGTATTTCCTTATAACGTGGTATTCTTACATATTCTTTCGAGAGAAAACTCTCCTGTGCATTCTCTTTTGAGGCTACATTCTTAGACATGCACGCAACACTAAAGCTTTTCGAGTTACAACGTGTTGTTTAGGAAAAACAAGATAATTTCGCACGATGCGGGATTTCCTTAAAACGTGATTTTCTGAAAAATTTTGACGAAAGAAAATTCTCCTTGGGGTTTTCTTTTGAGGCTACACGTTAAGACGTACCCACCACACCAATTCTTTTCGAGTTACAACGTGTAGTTTTGTAGATACAAGCTAATTTTTTACGATGCGTTATTTCTTCTCCTAAAGTGTTTCCAAAATGTACGTATTTGTCTTTACTCTGCAAAACTGTATTTCCTTATAACGTGGTATTCTTACATATTCTTTCGAGAGAAAACTCTCCTGTGCCTCCTCTTTTGAGGCTACACACTTAGACATACACGCAACACGAAAGCTTTTCGAGTTACAACATGTTGTTTAGGAAAAACAAGATAATTTTGCACGATGCGGGATTTCCTTAAAACGTGATTTTCTGAAAAATTTTGACGAAAGAAAATTCTCCTTTGGGTTCTCTTTTGAGGCTTCACGTTTAGACGTACACTCCACACCAATTCTTTTCGAGTTACAAGCTGTAGTTTAGGAGATACAAGCTAATTTTGTAAGATGCGTTATTTCTTCTCGTAAGTGTTTCCAATAAGTACATATATGTCTTTACTCTGCAAAACAGTATTTCCTTATAACGTGGTATTCTTACATATTCTTTCAAGAGAAAACTCGCCTGTGCCTTCTCTTTTGAGGCTACACACTTAGACGTACATGCAACACGAAAGCTTTTCGAGTTACAACGTGTTGTTTAGTAAAAACAAGATAATTTCGCAGGATGCGGGATTTCCTTAAAACGTGATTTTCTGAAAATTTTTGACGAAAGAAAATTCTCCTTTGGGTTCTCATTTGAGGCTACACGTTTAGACGTACACGCGACAACAATTCTTTTCGAGTTACAACGTGTAGTTTAGGAGATACAAGCTAATTTTGTAAGATGCTTTATTTCTTCTTGTAAAGTGTTTCCAATAAGTACGTATTTGTCTTTACTCTGCAACACTGTATTTCCTTAAATCGTGGTATTCTTACATATTCTTTCGAGAGAAAACTCTCCTGTGCCTTGGCTTTTGAGGCTACACACTTAGACATACACGCAACACGAAAGCTTTTCGAGTTACAACGTGTTGTTTAGGAAAAACAAGATAATTTCGCACGATACAGGATTTCCTTAAAACGTGATTTTCTGAAAAATTTTGACGAAAGAAAATTCTCCTTTTGGTTCTCTTTGGAGGCTACATGTTTAGACGTACACGCCACACCAATTCATTTCGTGTTACAACGTTTAGTTTAGGAGTTACAAGCTAATTTTTTACGATGCGTTATTTCTTCTCAAAAAGTTTTTCAAATAGGTATGTATTTGTCTTTACTCTGCAACACTGTATTTCCTTATAACGTGGTATTCTTACATATACTTTTGAGAGAAAACTCTCCTGTGCCTTCTCTTTTGAGGCTACATTCTTAGACATACACGCAACACGAAAGCTTTTCGAGTTACAACGTGTTGTTTAGGAAAAACAAGATAATTTCGCACGATGCGGGATTTCCTTAAAACGTGATTTTCTGAAAAATTTTGACGAAAGAAAATTCTCCTTTGGGTTCTCTTTAGAGGCTACACGTTAAGACGTACACGACACACCAATTCTTTTCGTGTTACAACGTGTAGTTTTGGAGATACAAGCTAATTTTGTACGATGCGTTATTTCTTCTCGTAAAGTGTTTCCAAGACGTACTTATTTGTCTTTAGTCTGCAAAACTGTATTTCCTTATAACGTGTTATTTTTACATATTCTTTCCAGAGAAAACTCTCCTGTTCCTTCTCTTTTGAGGCTACACAGTTAGACATACACGCAACACGAAAGCATTTCGAGTTACAACGTGTTGTTTAGGAAAAAAAAAAAGATAATTTCGCAAGATGCGGGATTTCCTTAAAACGTGATTTTCTGAAAAATTTTGACGAAAGAAAATTCTCCTTTGGGTTTTCTTTTGAGGCTACACGTTTAGACGTACACGCCACACCAATTCTTTTCGAGTTACAAGGTGTAGTTTAGGAGATACAAGCTAATTTTGTACGATGCATTATTTCTTCTCTTAAAGTGTTTCCAATACGTACGTATATGTCTTTACTCTGCAAAACTGTATTTCTTAATAACGTGGTATTCGTACATATTCTTTTGAGAGAAAACTCTCCTGTGCCTTCTCTTTTGAAGCTACACACTTAGACATACACGCAACACGAAAGCTTTCCGAGTTACAACGTGCTGTTTAGGAAAAACAAGATAATTTCGCAGGATACGGGATTTCCTTAAAACGTGATTTTCTGAAAAATTTTGACCAAAGAAAATTCTCCTTTGGGTTCTCTTTTGAGGATACACGTTAAGACGTAAGCGCCACACAAATTCTTTTCGAGTTACAATGTGTAGTTTTGGAGATACAAGCTAAATTTTTACGATGCGTTATTTCTTCTCCTAAAGTGTTTCCAATATTTACCTATTTGTCTTTACGCTGCAAAACTGTATTTCCTCATAACGTGGTATTCTTACATATTCTTTCGAGAGAAAACTCTCCTGTGCCTTCTCTTTTGAGGCTACACACTAAGACATACACGCAACACGAAAGCTTTTCGAGTTACAACGTGTTGTTTAGGAAAAACAAGATAATTTTGCACGATGCGGGATTTCCTTAAAACGTGATTTGCTGAAATATTTTGATGAAAGAAAATTCTCCTTTGGGTTCTCTTTTGAGGCTACACGTTTAGACGTACACGCCACACCAATTCTTTTGGAGTTACAAGGTGTAGTTTGGGAGATACAAGCTAATTTTGTAAGATGCGTTATTTCTTCTCGTAAAGTGTTTCCAATAAGTTCGTATATGTCTTTACTCTGCAAAACTGTATTTCCTTATAACGTGGTATTATTACATATTCTTTTGAGAGAAAACTCTCCTGTGCCTTCTCTTTTGAAGCTACATACTTAGACATACACGCAACATGAAAGCTTTATGAATTAAAACGTGTTGTTTAGGAAAAACAAGATAATTTCACACGATGCGGGATTTCCTTAAAACGTGATTTTCTGAAAAATTTTGACGAAAGAAAATTATCCTTTGGGTTCTCTTTTGAGGCTACACGTTTAGACGTACACGCCACACCAATCCTTTTCGAGTTACAACGTGTAGTTTAGGAGATACAAGCTAATTTTGTACGATGCGTTATTTCTTCTCGTAAAGTGTTTCCAGTACATACGTATTTGTCTTTACTCTGCAACACTGTATTTCCTTATAACGTGGTATTCTTACATATTCTTTCGAGAGAAAACTCTCCGGTGCCTTCTCTTTTGAGGCTACACACTTAGACATACACGCAACACGAAAGCTTTTCGAGTTACAACGTGTTGTTTAGGAAAAACAAGATAATTTCGCACGATGCGGGATTTCCTTAAAACGTGATTTTCTGAAAATTTTTGACGAAAGAAAATTCTCCTTTGGGTTCTATTTAGGCTACACGTTTAGACGTACACGCCACACACCAATTCTTTTTGAGTTACAACGTGTAGTTTTGGAGATACAAGCTAATTTTGTATGATGCGTTATTTCTTCTCATAAAGTGTTTCCAATACGTATGTATTTGTCTTTATTCTGCAAAAGTGTATTTCCTTATAACGTGGTATTCTTACATATTCTTTGAGAGAAAACTCTCCTGTGCCTTCTCTTTTGAGGCTACACACTTAGACATACACGCAACATGAAAGCTTTTCGAGTTACAACATGTTGTTTAGGAAAAACAAGATAATTTCGCACGATGCGGGATTTCCTTCAAACGTGATTTTCTGAAAAATTTTGACGAAAGAAAATTCTCCTTTGGGTTCTCTTTTGAGGCTACACGTTTAGACGTACACGCCACACCAATTCTTTTCGAATTACAACGTGTAGTTTAGGAGATACAAGCTAATTTTGTATGATGCATTATTTCTTCTCATAAAGTGTTTCCAATACGTACCTATATGACTTTACTCTGCAAAACTGTATTTCCTTATAACGTGGTATTCTTACATATTCTTTTGAGAGAAAACTCGCCTGGGCCTTCTCTTTTGAGGCTACACACTTCGACGTACATGCAACACGAAAGCTTTTCGAGTTACAACGTGTTGTTTAGTAAAAACAAGATAATTTCGCAGGATGCGGGATTTCCTTAAAACGTGATTTTCTGAAAATTTATGACGAAAGAAAATTCTCCCTTGGGTTCTCATTTGAGGCTACACGTTTAGACATACACGCCACAACAATTCTTTTCGAGTTACAACGTGTAGTTTAGGAGATACAAGCTAATATTGTAAGATGCTTTATTTCTTCTTGTAAAGTGTTTCCAATAAGTATATATTTGTTTTTACTCTGCAACACTGTATTTCCTTATATCGTGGTATTCTTACATATTCTTTCGAGAGAAAACTTTCCTGTGCCTTCTCTTTTGAGGCAACACACTTAGACATACAGGCAAAACGAAAGCTTTTCGAGTTACAACGTGTTGTTTAGAAAAACAAGATAATTTCGCACGATGCGGGATTTCCTTAAAACGTGATTTTCCGAAAATTTTGACGAAAGAAAATTCTCCTTTGGGTTCTCTTTTTAGGCTTCACGTTTAGACGTACACGCCACACCAATTCTTTTCGAATTACAACGTGTAGTTTAGGAGATACAAGCTAATTTTGTACGATGCGTTATTTCTTCTCGTAAAGTGTTTCCAATAAGTACGTATTTGTCTTTACTCTGCAAAACTCTATTTCCTTATAACGTGGTATTCTTACATATTCTTTTGAGAGAAAACTCTCCTGTGCCTTCTCTTTTGAGGATACACACTTAGACATACACACAACCTGAAAAGATTTTCGAGTTTCAAAGTGTTGTTTAGGAAAAACAAGATAATTTCGCACGATACGGGATTTCCTTGAAACGTGATTTTCTGAAAAATTTTGACGAATGAAAATTCTCCTTTGTGTTCTCTTTTGAGGCTACACGTTTAGATGTACACGCCACACCAATTGTTTTAGAGTTAAAAGGTGTAGTTTAGGAGATACAAGCTAATTTTGTACGATGCGTTTTTTCTTCTCCTAAAGTGTTTCCAATACGTACGTATTTGTCTTTACTCTGCAAAACTGTATTTCCTTATAACGTGGTATTCTTACATATTCTTTTGAGAGAAAACTCTCCTGTGCCTTCTCTTTTGAGGCTACACACTTAGACATACACGCAAAACGAAAGCTTTTCGAGCTACAACGTGTTGTTCAGGAAAAACAAGATAATTTCGAACGATGCGGGATTTCCTTAAAACGTTATTTTCTGAAAAATTTTGACGAGAGAAAATTCTCCTTTGGGTTCTCTTTTGAGGCTACACGTTAAGACGTACATGCCACACCAATTCTTTTCGAGTTACAACGTGTAGTTTTGGAGATACAAGCTAATTTTGTATGATGCGTTATTTCTTCTCTTAAAGTGTTTCCAATATGTACCTATATGTCTTTACTCTGCAAAACTGTATTTCTTTATAACGTGGTATTCTTACATATTCTTTCGAGAGAAAACTCTCCTGTGCCTTCTCTTTTGAGGCTACACACTTAGACATACACACAACACGAACGCTTTTCGAGTTACAACGTGTTGTTTAGGAAAAACAAGATAATTTCGCACGATGCGGCATTACCATAAAACGTGATTTTCTGAAAAATTTTGATGAAAGAAAATTCTCCTTTGGGTTCTCTTTTGAGGCTACACATTTAATCGTACACGCCACACCAATTCTTTTCGAGTTACAATGTGTAGTTTAGGAGATACAAGCTAATTTTGTACAATGCGTTATTTCTTCTCTTAAAGAGTTTCCAATACATACGTATATTTTTTTACTCTGCAAAACTCTATTTCTTTATAACGTGGTATTCTTACATAATCTTTTGAGAGAAAACTCTCCTGTGCCTTCTCTTTTGAGGCTACATACTTAGACATACACGCAACACGAAAGCTTTTCGAGTTACAACGTGTTGTTTAGGAAAAACAAGATCATTTGGCTGGATGTGGGATTTCCTTAAAACGTGATTTTCTGAAAAATTTTGACAAAAGAAAATTCTCCTTTGGGTTCTCTTTTGAGGCTACACGTTTAGACGTACATGCCACACCAATTCTTTTCGAGTTACAACGTGTAGTTAAGGAGATACAAGCTATTTTGTACGATGCGTTATTTCTTCTCTTAAAGTGTTTCCATTACGTACGTATATGTTTTACTCTGCAAAACTGTATTTCCTTATAACGTGGTATTCTTACATATTCTTTCGAGAGAAAACTCTCCTGTGCCTTCTCTTTTGAGGCTACACACTTAGACATACACGCAACACGAAAGCTTTTCCAGTTACAACGTGTTGTTTAGGAAAAACAAGATAATATCGCATGATGCGGGATTTCCTTAAAACGTGATTTTCTGAAAAATTTTGACGAATGAAAATTCTCCTTTGGGTTCTCTTTTGAGGCTACACGATTAGATGTACACGCCACACCAATTGTTTTAGAGTTAAAAGGTGTAGTTTAGGAGATACAAGCTAATTTTATACGATGAGTTTTTTCTTCTCCTAAAGTGTTTCCAATACGTACGTATTTGTCTTTACTCTGCAAAACTGTATTTCCTTATAACGTGGTATTCTTACATATTTTTTGAGAGAAAACTCTCCTGTGCCTTCTCTTTTGAGGATACACACTTAGACATACACGCAAAACGAAAGCTTTTCGAGCTACAACGTGTTGTTCAGGAAAAACAAGATAATTTCGCACGATGCGGGATTTTCTTAAAACGTTATTTTCTGAAAAATTTTGACGAAAGAAAATTCTCCTTTGGGTTCTCTTTTGAGGCTACACGTTAAGACGTACATGCCACACCAATTCTTTTCGAGTTACAACGTGTAGTTTTGGAGATACAAGCTAATTTTGTATGATGCATTATTTCTTCTCTTAAAGTGTTTCCAATATGTACCTATATGTCTTTACTCTACAAAACTGTATTTCCTTCTAACGTGGTATTCTTACATATTCTTTCGAGAGAAAACTCTCCTGTGCCTTCTCTTTTGAGGCTACACACTTAGAAATACACACAACACGAAAGCTTTTCGAGTTACAACGTGTTGTTTAGGAAAAACAAGATAATTTCGCACGATGCGCCATTACCATAAAACGTGATTTTCTGAAAAATTTTGATGAAAGAAAATTCTCCTTTGGGTTCTCTTTTGAGGCTACACGTTTAATCGTACACGCCACACCAATTCTTTTCGAGTTACAACGTGTAGTTTAGGAGATAAAAGCTAATTTTGTACGATGCGTTATTTCTTCTCTTAAAGTGTTTCCAATACATACGTATATGTCTTTACTCTGCAAAACTCTATTTCTTTATAACGTGGTATTCTTACATATTCTTCCGAGAGAAAACTCTCCTGTGCCTTCTCTTTTGAGGCTACACACTTAGACATACACGCAACACGAAAGCTTTTCGAGTTACAACGTGTTGTTTAGGAAAAACAAGATAATTTCGCACGATGCAGGATTTCCTTAAAACGTGATTTTCTGAAAAATTTTAACGAAAGAAAATTCTCCGTTGGGTTCTCTTTGGAGGCTACATGTTTAGACGTACACACCACACCAATTCATTTCGAGTTACAACGTTTAGTTTAGGAGTTACAAGCTAATTTTTTACGATGCGTTATTTCTTCTCGAAAAGTTTTTCCAATAGGTATGTATTTGGCTTTACTATGCAACACTGTATTTCCTTATAACGTGGTATTCTTACATATTCTTTCGAGAGAAAACTCTCCTGTGCCTTCTCTTTTGCGGCTACACACTTAGACATACACGCAACACGAAAGCTTTTCGAGTTACAACGTGTTGTTTAGAAAAAAGATAATTTCGCACGATGCGGGATTTCCTTAAAACGTGATTTTCTGAAAAATTTTGACGAAAGAAAATTCTCCTTTGGGTTCTCTTTTGAGGCTACACGTTTAGACGTACACGACACACCAATTCTTTTCGAGTTACAAGGTGTAGTTTAGGAGATACAAGCTAATTTTGTACGATGCGTTATTTCGTCTCTTAAAGTGTTTCCAATACGTACGTATATGTCTTTAATCTGCAAAACTGTATTTCCTTATAACGTGGTATTCTTGCATATTCTTTTGAGAGAAAACTCTCCTGTGCCTTCTCTTTTGAAGCTACACACTTAGACATACAAGCAACACGAAAGCTTTCCGAGTTACCACGTGCTATTTAGGAAAAACAAGATAATTTCCCACGATGCGGGATTTCCTTAAAACGTGATTTTCTGAAAAATTTTGACCAAAGAAAATTCTCCTTAGGGTTCTCTTTTGAGGCTACACGTTAAGACGTACACGCCACACCAATTCTTTTCGAGTTACAATGTGTAGTTTTGGAGATACAAGCTAATTTTTTACGATGCGTTATTTCTTCTCCTAAGGTGTTTCCAATATGTACGTATTTGTCTTTACTCTGCAAAACTGTATTTCCTCATAACGTGGTATTCTTACATATTCTTTCGAGAGAAAACTCTCCTATGCCTTCTCTTTTGAGGCTACACACTTAAACATACACGCAACACGAAAGCTTTATGAATTACAACGTGTTGTTTAGGAAAAACAAGATAATTTCGCACGATGCGGGATTTCCTTAAAACGTGATTTTCTGAAAAATTTTGACGAACTAAAATTATCCTTTGGGTTCTCTTTTGAGGCTACACGTTTAGACGTACACGCCACACAAATTCTTTTCGAGTTACAAGGTGTAGTTTAGGAGATACAAGCTAATTTTGTAAGATGCGTTATTTCTTCTCGTAAAGTGTTTCCAATAAGTTCGTATATGTCTTTACTCTGCAAAACTGTATTTCCTTATAACGTGGTATTATTACATATTCTTTTGAGAGAAAACTCTCCTGTGCCTTCTCTTTTGAAGCTACATACTTAGACATACACGCAACACGAAAGCTTTATGAATTACAACGTGTTGTTTAGGAAAAACAAGATAATTTCGCACGATGTGGGATTTCCTTAAAACGTGATTTTCTGAAAAATGTTGATGAAAGAAAATTCTCCTTTGGGTTCTCTTTTGAGGCTACACGTT
Organism: Apodemus sylvaticus; assembly: GCF_947179515.1. NCBI lineage: Eukaryota > Metazoa > Chordata > Mammalia > Rodentia > Muridae > Apodemus > Apodemus sylvaticus. Next base: position 109,399 of record NW_026262994.1, on the reverse strand, counting down.
AAGACGTACATGCCACACCAATTCTTTTCGAGTTACAACGTGTAGTTTTGGAGATACAAGCTAATTTTGTATGATGCATTATTTCTTCTCTTAAAGTGTTTCCAATATGTACCTATATGTCTTTACTCTGCAAAACTGTATTTCCTTCTAACGTGGTATTCTTACATATTCTTTCGAGAGAAAACTCTCCTGTGCCTTCTCTTTTGAGGCTACACACTTAGAAATACACACAACACGAAAGCTTTTCGAGTTACAACGTGTTGTTTAGGAAAAACAAGATAATTTCGCACGATGCGCCATTACCATAAAACGTGATTTTCTGAAAAATTTTGATGAAAGAAAATTCTCCTTTGGGTTCTCTTTTGAGGCTACACGTTTAATCGTACACGCCACACCAATTCTTTTCGAGTTACAACGTGTAGTTTAGGAGATAAAAGCTAATTTTGTACGATGCGTTATTTCTTCTCTTAAAGTGTTTCCAATACATACGTATATGTCTTTACTCTGCAAAACTCTATTTCTTTATAACGTGGTATTCTTACATATTCTTTCGAGAGAAAACTCTCCTGTGCTTCTCTTTTGAGGCTACACGCTTAGACATACACGCAACACCAAAGCTTTTCGAGTTACAACGTGTTGTTTAGGAAAAACAAGATAAGTTTGCACGATGCGGGATTTCCTTAAAACGTGGTTATCGGACAAATGTTGACGAAAGAAAATTCTCCTGTTGGTTCTCTTTTGAGGCTACACATTTCGACATACATGCCAAACCAAATCTTTTCGAGTTACCACGTGTTGTTTAGGAGATACAAGCTAATTTTGTATGATGCATTTTTTCTTCTCGTAAAGTGTTTACAATAAGTACTTATTTGTCTTTACTCTGCAAATTGTATTTCCAAATAACATGGTATTCTTACATATTTGTTCGAGAGAAAACTCTCCTGTGCCCTCTCTTTTGAGACTCCACGCTTAGACATACACGCAACACTAAAGCTTCTCGAGTTACAATATATTGTTTAGGAAAAAGAAGATGATTCCCACGATGCGTGATTTCCTTAAAACGTGGTTTTCTGAAAAATTTTGACGAAAGTAAATTCTCCTGTGGGTTCTCTTTTGAGGCTAAACGTTTAGACGTACAGGCCACACCAAATGTTTTCGAGTTACAACTTGTTGTTTAATAGATACAAGCTAATTTTGTACTATGCGTTAATTCTTCTCGTAAAGTGTTTCCAATACGTACGAGTTTGCTTTACTCTGCCACACTGTATTTCCTTATAACGTGGTATTCTTACATATTCTTTCGAGAGAAAACTCTCCTGTGTGTTCTCTTTTGGGGCTACACGCTTAGACATACACGCAACACGAGAGGTTTTCGAGGTACAACGTGTTGTTTAGGAAAAACTAGATAATTTTGCACGATGCGAGATTTCCTTAAAACGTGGTTTCTGACAAATTTTGATGAAAGAAAATTCTCCTGTGGGTTCTCTTTTGAGGCTACACATTTAGACGTACATGTCACACCAAATTTTTTCGAGTTACAACGAGTTGTTTAGGAGATACAAGCTAATTTTGTATGATGCGTTATTTCTTCTCGTAAAGTGTTTTCAATATGTACTTATTTGTCTTTACTCTGCTAAATTGTATTTCCATATAATGTGGTATTCTTACATATTCTTTCGAGAGAAAACTCTCCTGTGCCTTCTCTTTTGAGGCTACACACTTAGACATGCACGCAACACGAAAGCTTTTCGAGTTAAAAAGTGTGGTTTAGGAAAAACAAGATAATTTTGCACGATGCGTGATTTCCTTAAAACGTGATTTTCTGAAAAATTTTGACGAAAGAAAATTCTCCTTTGGGTTCCCCTTTGAGGCTACACGTCTAGACGTACATGCCACACCAATTCTTTTCGAGGTACAACGTGTAGTTTAGAAGATACAAGCTAATTTTGTAAGATGCGTTATTTCTTCTCGTAAAGTGTTTCCAAAATGTACATATATGTCTTTACTCTGCAAATCGGTATTTCCTTATAACGTGGTATTCTTACATATTCTTTCGAGAGAAAACTCTCCTGTGCCTTCTCTTTTGAGGCTGCACACTTAGACATACATGCAACACGAAAGCTTTTCGAGTTACAACGTGTTGTTTAGGAAAAACAAGATAATTTCTCACGATGAGGGATTTCCTTAAAACGTGATTTTCTGAAAAATTTTGACGAAAGAAAATTCTCCTTTGGGTTCTCTTTTGAGGCTACACGTTTAGACGTACACGCCACACCAATGCTTTTCGAGTTACAACGTGTAGTTTAGGAGATACAAGCTAATTTTGTACGATGCGTTATTTCTTCTCCTAAAGTGTTTCCAATACGTACGTATTTGACTTTACTCTGCAAAACTGTATTTCCTTATAACGTGGTATTCTTACATATTCTTTCTAGAGAAAACTCTCCTGTGCCTTCTCTTTTGAGGCAACACACTTAGACATACACGCAACACGAAAGCTTTTAGAGTTACAACGTGTTGTTTAGGAAAAACAAGATAATTTCGCACAATGCGGGATTTCCTTAAAACGTGATTTTCTGAAAAATTTTGACGAAAGAAAATTCTCCTTTGGGTTCTGTTTTGAGACTACACGTTTAGACGTACACGCCACACCAATTCTTTTCGAGTTACAACGTGTAGTTTAGGAGATACAAGCTAATTTTGTACGATGCCTTATTTCTTCTCGTAAAGTGTTTCCAATATGTACGTATTTGCCTTTACTCTGCAAAACTGTATTTCCTATAACGTGGTATTCTTACATATTCTTTTGAGAGAAAACTCTCCTGTGCCTTCTCTTTTGAGGCTACACACTTAGACATACACGCAACACGAAAGCTTTTCGAGTTACCACGTGTTGTTTAGGAAAAACAAGATAATTTGGCAGGATGCGGGATTTCCTTAACGTGATTTTCTGAAAATTTTTGACGAAAGAAAATTCTCCTTTTGGTTCTCTTTTGAGCCTACACGTTTAGACGTACACGCCACACCAATTTTTTTCGAGTTACAACGTGTAGTTTTGGAGATACAAGCTAATTTTGTACGATGCGTTATTTCTTCTCCTAAAGTGTTTCCAGTACGTACGTATTTGTCTTTACTCTGCAAAACTGTATTTCCTTATAACGTGGTATTCTTACATATTCTTTCTAGAGAAAACTCTCCTGTGCCTTCTCTTTTGAGGCTACACACTTAGACATACACGCAACACGAAAGCTTTTCAAGTTACAATATGTTGTTTAGGAAAAACAAGATAATTTCGCACGATGCGGGATTTCCTTAAAATGTGATTTTCTGAAAAATTTTAACGACAGAAAATTCTCCTTTGGGTTCTCTTTTGAGGCTACACGTTTAGACGTACACGCCACACCAATTCTTTTCGAGTTACAACGTGTAGTTTAGGAGATACAAGCTAATTTTGTACGATGTGTTATTTCTTCTCGTAAAGTGTTTCCAATAAGTACGTATATGTCTTTACTCTGCAAAACTGTATTTCCTTATAACGTGGTATTCTTACATATTCTTTTGAGAGTAAACTCTCCTGTGCCTTCTCGTTTGAGGCTACACACTTAGACATACACGCAACTCGAAAGCTTTTCGAGTTAAATATGTTGTTTAGGAAAAACAAGATAATATCCCACAATGCGGGATTTTCTTAAAACGTGATTTTCTGAAAAATTTTGACGAAAGAAAATTCTCCTTTGGGTTCTCTTTTGAGGCTACACGTTAAGACGTACATGCCACACCAATTCTTTTCGAGTTACAACGTGTAGTTTTGGAGATACAAGCTAATTTTGTATGATGCGTTATTTCTTCTCGTAAAGTGTTTCCAATATGTACGTATTTGTCTTTACTCTGCAAAACTGTATTTCCTATAACGTGGTATTCTTACATATTCTTTCGAGAGAAAACTCTCCTCTGCGTTCTCTTTTGAGGCTACACACTTAGACATACACGCAACACGAAAGCTTTTCGAGTTACAACGTGTTGTTTAGGAAAAACAAGATAATTTCGCACGATGCGGGATTTCCTTAAAACGTGGTTATCTGACAAATTTTGACGAAAGAAAATTCTCCTGTTGGTTCTCTTTTGAGGCTACACTTTTAGACGTACATGCCAAACCAAATCTTTTCGAGTTACCACGTGTTGTTTAGGAGATACAAGGTAATTTTGTATGATGCATTTTTTCTTCTCGTAAAGTGTTTCCAATATGTACTTATTTGTCTTTACTCTGCAAAATTGTATTTCCTAATAACGTGGTATTCTTACATATTCTTTCGAGAGAAAACTCTCCTGTGCCTTCTCTTTTGAGGCTCCACGCTTAGACATACACGCAACACTAAAGCTTTTCGAGTTACAATATGTTGTTTAGGAAAAAGAAGATGATTTCGCACGATGCGTGATTTCCTTAAAACGTGGTTTTCTGAAAAATTTTGACCAAAGAAAATTCTCCTGTGGGTTCTCTTTTGAGGCTAAACGTTTAGACGTACAGGCCACACCAAATCTTTTCGAGTTACAACTTGTTGTTTAATAGAAACAAGCTAATTTTTTACTATGCGTTAATTCTTCTCGTAAAGTGTTTGCAATAAGTACGTGTTTGTCTTTACTCTGCCACACTGTATTTCCTTATTACGTGGTATTCTTACATATTCATTCGAGAGAAAACTCTCCTGTGTGTTCTCTTTTGAGGCTACACACTTAGACATACACGCAAAACGAAAGCTTTTCGAGTTACAACGTGTTGTTTAGGAAAAACAAGATAATTTCGCACGATGCGGGATTTCCTTAAAACGTGATTTTCTGAAAAATGTTGACGAAAGAAAATTCTCCTTTGGGTTCTCTTTTGAAGCTACACGTCTAGACGTACACGCCACACCAATTCTTTTCGAGTTACAACGTGTAGTTTAGGAGATACAAGCTACTTTTCTACGATGCGTTATTTCTTCTCGTAAAGTGTTTCCAAAACGTACGTATATGTCTTTACTCTGCAAAACTGTATTTCCTTATAACGTGGTATTCTTACATATCCTTTCGAGAGAAAACTCTCGTGTGCCTTCTCTTTTGAGGCTACACACTTAGACATACACGCAACATGAAAGCTTTTCGAGTTACCACGTGTTGTTTAGGAAAAACAGGATAATTTCGCACGATGCGGGATTTCCTTAAAACGTGATTTTCTGAAAAATTTTGAGCAAAGAAAATTCTCCTTTGGGTTCTCTTTTGAGGCTACACGTTTAGACGTACACGCCACACCAATGCTTTTCGAGTTACAACGTGTAGTTTTGGAGATACAAGCTAATTTTGTACGATGCGTTATTTCTTCTCATAAAGTGTTTCCAATACGTACCTATATGTCTTTACTCTGCAAAACTGTATTTCCTTATAACGTGGTATTCTTACATATTCTTTCGAGAGAAAACTCTCCTGTGCCTTCTCTATTGAGGCTACACACTTAGACGTACACGCAACACTAAAGCTTTTCGAGTTACAACGTGTTGTTTAGGAAAAACAAGATAATATCGCAGGATGCGGGATTTCCATAAAACGTGATTTTCTGAAAAATTTGACGAAAGAAAATTGTCCTTTGGGTTCTTTTTTGAGGCTACACGTTTAGGCGAACACGCCACACCAGTTCTTTTCGAGTTACAACGTGTAAGCTCATGTTTTATTAGGTGTTATTTCTTCTTTTAAAGTGTTTCCAATATATACGTTTTTGTCGTTACTCTGCAACACTGTATTTCCTTATAACGTGGTATTCTTACATGTTCTTTCGAGAGAAAACTCTCCTGTGTCTTCTCTTTTGAGACTACACGCTTAGACATACACGCAACATGAAAGCTTTTCGAGTTACAACGTTTTGTTTAGGAAAAACAAGATAATTTCGCACGATGCAGGATTTCCTTAAAACGTGATTTTCTGAAAAATTTTGAGGAAAGAAAATTCTCCTTTGGGTTTTCTTTTGAGGCTACACGTTTAGACGTACACGCCACACCAATTCTTTTCGAGTTACAAGGTGTAGTTTAGGAGATACAAGCTAATTTTTAACGATGCATGATTTCTTCTCGTAAAGTGTTTCCAATATGTACGTATATGTCTTTACTCTGCAAAACTGTATTTCCTAATAACGTGGTATTCTTACATATTCTTATGAGAGAAAACTCTCCTGTGCCTTCTCTTTTGAGGCTACACACTTAGACATACACGCAAAATTAAAGCTTTTCGAGTTACAACGTGTTGTTTAGGAAAAACAAGATGATTTCGCACGATGCGGGATTTCCTAAAAACGTGATTTTCTGAAAAATTTTGACGAAAGAAAATTCTCGTTTGGGTTCTCTTTTGAGGCTACACGTTTAAACGTACACACCAAACCAAATCTTTCCGAGTTACAACGTTTAGTTTTGGAGATACAAGCTAATTTTGTACGATGCGTTATTTCTTCTCCTAAAGTGTTTCCAATACTTACGTATTTGTCTTTACTCTGCAAAACTGTATTTCCTTATAACGTGGTATTCTTACATATTCTTTCGAGAGAAAACTCTCCTGTGCCTTCTCTTTTGAGGCTACACACTTAGACATACACGCAACACGAAAGCTTTTCGAGTTACAACGTGTTGTTTAGGAAAAACAAGATAATTTCGCATGATGCGGGAATTCCTTAAAACGTGATTTTCTGAAAAATTTTGATGAAAGAAAAATCTCCTTTGGGTTCTCCTTTGAGGCTACACGTTTAGACGTACACGCCACACCAATTCTTTTCGAGTTACAACGTGTAGTTTAGGAGATACAAGCTAATTTTGTATGATGCTTTATTTCTTCTCTTAAAGTGTTTCCAATACGTGCGTATATGTCTTTACTCTGCAAAACTGTATTTCCTTATAACATGGTATTCTTACATATTCTTTTGAGAGAAAACTCTCCTGTGCCTTCTCTTTTGAGGCTACACACTTAGACATACACGCAACACGAAAGCTTTTCGAGTTACCACGTGTTGTTTAGGAAAAACAAGATAATTTGGCAGGATGCGGGATTTCCTTAACGTGATTTTCTGAAAATTTTTGACGAAAGAAAATTCTCCTTTTGGTTCTCTTTTGAGCCTACACGTTTAGACGTACACGCCACACCAATTTTTTTCGAGTTACAACGTGTAGTTTTGGAGATACAAGCTAATTTTGTACGATGCGTTATTTCTTCTCCTAAAGTGTTTCCAGTACGTACGTATTTGTCTTTACTCTGCAAAACTGTATTTCCTTATAACGTGGTATTCTTACATATTCTTTCTAGAGAAAACTCTCCTGTGCCTTCTCTTTTGAGGCTACACACTTAGACATACACGCAACACGAAAGCTTTTCAAGTTACAATATGTTGTTTAGGAAAAACAAGATAATTTCGCACGATGCGGGATTTCCTTAAAACGTGATTTTCTGAAAAATTTTAACGACAGAAAATTCTCCTTTGGGTTCTCTTTTGAGGCTACACGTTTAGACGTACACGCCACACCAATTCTTTTCGAGTTACAACGTGTAGTTTAGGAGATACAAGCTAATTTTGTACGATGTGTTATTTCTTCTCGTAAAGTGTTTCCAATAAGTACGTATATGTCTTTACTCTGCAAAACTGTATTTCCTTATAACGTGGTATTCTTACATATTCTTTTGAGAGTAAACTCTCCTGTGCCTTCTCGTTTGAGGCTACACACTTAGACATACACGCAACTCGAAAGCTTTTCGAGTTACAACGTGTTGTTTAGGAAAAACAAGATAATATCCCACAATGCGGGATTTTCTTAAAACGTGATTTTCTGAAAAATTTTGACGAAAGAAAATTCTCCTTTGGGTTCTCTTTTGAGGCTACACGTTAAGACGTACACGCCACACCAATTCTTTTCGAGTTACAACGTGTAGTTTTGGAGATACAAGCTAATTTTGTATGATGCGTTATTTCTTCTCGTAAAGTGTTTCCAATATGTACGTATTTGTCTTTACTCTGCAAAACTGTATTTCCTATAACGTGGTATTCTTACATATTCTTTCGAGAGAAAACTCTCCTCTGCGTTCTCTTTTGAGGCTACACACTTAGACATACACGCAACACGAAAGCTTTTCGAGTTACAACGTGTTGTTTAGGAAAAACAAGATAATTTCGCACGATGCGGGATTTCCTTAAAACGTGGTTATCTGACAAATTTTGACGAAAGAAAATTCTCCTGTTGGTTCTCTTTTGAGGCTACACTTTTAGACGTACATGCCAAACCAAATCTTTTCGAGTTACCACGTGTTGTTTAGGAGATACAAGGTAATTTTGTATGATGCATTTTTTCTTCTCGTAAAGTGTTTCCAATATGTACTTATTTGTCTTTACTCTGCAAAATTGTATTTCCTAATAACGTGGTATTCTTACATATTCTTTCGAGAGAAAACTCTCCTGTGCCTTCTCTTTTGAGGCTCCACGCTTAGACATACACGCAACACTAAAGCTTTTCGAGTTACAATATGTTGTTTAGGAAAAAGAAGATGATTTCGCACGATGCGTGATTTCCTTAAAACGTGGTTTTCTGAAAAATTTTGACCAAAGAAAATTCTCCTGTGGGTTCTCTTTTGAGGCTAAACGTTTAGACGTACAGGCCACACCAAATCTTTTCGAGTTACAACTTGTTGTTTAATAGAAACAAGCTAATTTTTTACTATGCGTTAATTCTTCTCGTAAAGTGTTTGCAATAAGTACGTGTTTGTCTTTACTCTGCCACACTGTATTTCCTTATTACGTGGTATTCTTACATATTCATTCGAGAGAAAACTCTCCTGTGTGTTCTCTTTTGAGGCTACACACTTAGACATACACGCAAAACGAAAGCTTTTCGAGTTACAACGTGTTGTTTAGGAAAAACAAGATAATTTCGCATGATGCGGGATTTCCTTAAAACGTGATTTTCTGAAAAATGTTGACGAAAGAAAATTCTCCTTTGGGTTCTCTTTTGAAGCTACACGTCTAGACGTACACGCCACACCAATTCTTTTCGAGTTACAACGTGTAGTTTAGGAGATACAAGCTACTTTTCTACGATGCGTTATTTCTTCTCGTAAAGTGTTTCCAAAACGTACGTATATGTCTTTACTCTGCAAAACTGTATTTCCTTATAACGTGGTATTCTTACATATCCTTTCGAGAGAAAACTCTCGTGTGCCTTCTCTTTTGAGGCTACACACTTAGACATACACGCAACACGAAAGCTTTTCGAGTTACCACGTGTTGTTTAGGAAAAACAGGATAATTTCGCACGATGCGGGATTTCCTTAAAACGTGATTTTCTGAAAAATTTTGAGCAAAGAAAATTCTCCTTTGGGTTCTCTTTTGAGGCTACACGTTTAGACGTACACGCCACACCAATGCTTTTCGAGTTACAACGTGTAGTTTTGGAGATACAAGCTAATTTTGTACGATGCGTTATTTCTTCTCATAAAGTGTTTCCAATACGTACCTATATGTCTTTACTCTGCAAAACTGTATTTCCTTATAACGTGGTATTCTTACATATTCTTTCGAGAGAAAACTCTCCTGTGCCTTCTCTATTGAGGCTACACACTTAGACGTACACGCAACACTAAAGCTTTTCGAGTTACAACGTGTTGTTTAGGAAAAACAAGATAATATCGCAGGATGCGGGATTTCCATAAAACGTGATTTTCTGAAAAATTTGACGAAAGAAAATTGTCCTTTGGGTTCTTTTTTGAGGCTACACGTTTAGGCGAACACGCCACACCAGTTCTTTTCGAGTTACAACGTGTAAGCTCATGTTTTATTAGGTGTTATTTCTTCTTTTAAAGTGTTTCCAATATATACGTTTTTGTCGTTACTCTGCAACACTGTATTTCCTTATAACGTGGTATTCTTACATGTTCTTTCGAGAGAAAACTCTCCTGTGTCTTCTCTTTTGAGACTACACGCTTAGACATACACGCAACACGAAAGCTTTTCGAGTTACAACGTTTTGTTTAGGAAAAACAAGATAATTTCGCACGATGCAGGATTTCCTTAAAACGTGATTTTCTGAAAAATTTTGAGGAAAGAAAATTCTCCTTTGGGTTTTCTTTTGAGGCTACACGTTTAGACGTACACGCCACATACCAATTCTTTTCGAGTTACAAGGTGTAGTTTAGGAGATACAAGCTAATTTTTAACGATGCATGATTTCTTCTCGTAAAGTGTTTCCAATATGTACGTATATGTCTTTACTCTGCAAAACTGTATTTCCTAATAACGTGGTATTCTTACATATTCTTATGAGAGAAAACTCTCCTGTGCCTTCTCTTTTGAGGCTACACACTTAGACATACACGCAAAATGAAAGCTTTTCGAGTTACAACGTGTTGTTTAGGAAAAACAAGATGATTTCGCACGATGCGGGATTTCCTAAAAACGTGATTTTCTGAAAAATTTTGACGAAAGAAAATTCTCGTTTGGGTTCTCTTTTGAGGCTACACGTTTAAACGTACACGCCAAACCAAATCTTTCCGAGTTACAACGTTTAGTTTTGGAGATACAAGCTAATTTTGTACGATGCGTTATTTCTTCTCCTAAAGTGTTTCCAATACTTACGTATTTGTCTTTACTCTGCAAAACTGTATTTCCTTATAACATGGTATTCTTACATATTCTTTTGAGAGAAAACTCTCCTGTGCCTTCTCTTTTGAGGCTACACACTTAGACATACACGCAACACGAAAGCTTTTCGAGTTACCACGTGTTGTTTAGGAAAAACAAGATAATTTGGCAGGATGCGGGATTTCCTTAACGTGATTTTCTGAAAATTTTTGACGAAAGAAAATTCTCCTTTTGGTTCTCTTTTGAGCCTACACGTTTAGACGTACACGCCACAACCAATTTTTTTCGAGTTACAACGTGTAGTTTTGGAGATACAAGCTAATTTTGTACGATGCGTTATTTCTTCTCCTAAAGTGTTTCCAGTACGTACGTATTTGTCTTTACTCTGCAAAACTGTATTTCCTTATAACGTGGTATTCTTACATATTCTTTCTAGAGAAAACTCTCCTGTGCCTTCTCTTTTGAGGCTACACACTTAGACATACACGCAACACGAAAGCTTTTCAAGTTACAATATGTTGTTTAGGAAAAACAAGATAATTTCGCACGATGCGGGATTTCCTTAAAACGTGATTTTCTGAAAAATTTTAACGACAGAAAATTCTCCTTTGGGTTCTCTTTTGAGGCTACACGTTTAGACGTACACGCCACACCAATTCTTTTCGAGTTACAACGTGTAGTTTAGGAGATACAAGCTAATTTTGTACGATGTGTTATTTCTTCTCGTAAAGTGTTTCCAATAATTACGTATATGTCTTTACTCTGCAAAACTGTATTTCCTTATAACGTGGTATTCTTACATATTCTTTTGAGAGTAAACTCTCCTGTGCCTTCTCGTTTGAGGCTACACACTTAGACATACACGCAACTCGAAAGCTTTTCGAGTTAAATATGTTGTTTAGGAAAAACAAGATAATATCCCACAATGCGGGATTTCCTTCAAACGTGATTTTCTGAAAAATTTTGAGGAAAGAAAATTTTCCTTTGGGTTCTCTTTTGAGGCTACACGTTTAGACGTACACGCCACACCAATTCTTTTCGAGTTACAACGTGTAGTTTAGGAGTTACAAGCTAATTTTGTGTGATGCATTATTTCTTCTCATGAAGTGTTTCCAATACGTACGTATATGTCTTTACTCTGCAAAACTGTATTTCCTTATAACGTGGTATTCTTACATATTCTTTTGAGAGAAAACTCGCCTGTGCCTTCTCTTTTGAGGCTACACACTTAGACATACATGCAACACGAAAGCTTTTCGAGTTACAACGTGTTGTTTAGGAAAAACAAGATAATTTCGCAGGATGCGGGATTTCCTTAAAACGTGATTTTCTGAAAAATTTTGACGAAAGAAAATTCTCCTTTGGGTTCTCATTTGATGCTACACGTTTAGACGTACACGCCACACCAATTCTTTTCGAGTTACAACGTGTAGTTTAGGAGATACAAGCTAATTTTGTAAGATGCTTTATTTCTTCTTGTAAAGTGTTTCCAATAAGTACGTATTTGTCTTTACTCTGCAACACTGTATTTCCTTATATCATGGTATTCTTACATATTCTTTCGAGAGAAAACTCTCCTGTGCCTTCTTTTTTGAGGCTACACAGTTAGACATACAAGCAACACGAAAGCTTTTCGAGTTACAACGTGTTGTTTAGGAAAAACAAGATAATTTCGCACGATGCGGGATTTAATTAAAACGTGATTTTCCAAAAAATTGGACGAAAGAAAATTCTCCTTTGGGTTCTCTTTTGAGGCTACACGTTTAGACGTACACGCCACACCAATTCTTTTCGAGTTGCAATGTGTAGTTTAGGAGATACAAGATAATTTTGTACGATGCGTTATTTCTTCTCGTAAAGTGTTTCCAATAAGAACGTATTTGTCTTTACTCTGCAAAACTGTATTTCCGTATAACGTGGTATTCTTACATATTCTTTCGAGAGAAAACTCTTCTATGCCTTCTCTTTTGAGGCTACACACTTAGATATACACACAACACGAAAACTTTTTGAGTTGCAACGTGTTGGTTAGGAAAAACAAGATAATTTCGCACGATGCGGGATTTCCTTAAAACGTGATTTTCTGAAAAATTTTGACGATAGAAAATTCTCCTTTGGGTTCTCTTTTGAGGCTACACATTTCGAAATACACGCCACACCAATGCTTTTCGAGTTACAACGTGTTGTTTAGGAGAAACAAGCTAATTTTGTACGATGCATTAGTTCTTCTCTTAAAGTGTTTCCAATACGTACGTATTTGTCTTTATTCTGCAAAACTGTATTTCCTTAAACGTGGTATTCTTACATATTCTTTTGAGAGAAAACTCTCCTGTGCCTTCTCTTTTGAGGCTACACACTTAGACATACACGCAACACGAAAGCTTTTCGAGTTACAACATGTTGTTTAGGAAAAAGAAGATAATTTCGCACGATGCGGGATTTCCATAAAACATGATTTTCTGAAAAATTTTGACGAAAGAAAATTCTCCTTTGGGTTCTCCTTTGAGGCGACACGTTTAGACATACAAGCCACACCAATTCTTTTCGAGTTACAACGTGTAGTTTAGGAGATACAAGCTAATTTTTTAGGATGCATTATTTCTTCTCATAAAGTGTTTCAAATACGTACGTATATGTCTTTACTCAGCAAAACTGTATTTCCTTATAACGTGGTATTGGTACATATTCTTTTGAGAGAAAACTCTCCTGTGCCTTCTCTTTTGAGGCTACACACTTAGACATACACGCAACACGAAAGCTTGTCGAGTTACAACATGTTGTTTAGTAAAAAAAAGATAATTTCGCACGATGCGGGTTTTCCTTAAAACGTGATTTTCTGAAAAATTTTGATGAAAGAAAATTCTCCTTTGGGTTCTCTTTTGAGGCTACACGTTAAGACGTACACGCCACACCAATTCTTTCCGTGTTACAACGTGTAGTTTTGGAGATACAAGCTAATTTTGTAAGATGCTTTATTTCTTCTTGTACAGTGTTTCCAATAAGTACGTATTTGTCTTTACTCTGCAACACTGTATTTCCTTATATCGTCGTATTCTTACATATTCTTTCGAGAGAAAACTCTCCTGTGCCTTCTCTTTTGAGGCTACACACTTAGACATACACGCAACACGAAAGCTTTTCGAGTTACAACGTGTTGTTTAGGAAAAACAAGATAATTTCGCACGATGCAGGATTTCCTTAAAACGTGATTTTCTGAAAAATTTTGACGAAAGAAAATTATCCTTTGGGTTCTCTTTTGCGTTATTTCTTCATGTTTAGACGTACACGCCACACCAATTCTTTTCGTGTTACAACGTTTAGTTTCGGAGTTACAAGCTAATTTTTTACGATGCACTATTTCTTCTCGAAAAGTTTTTCCAATAGGTATGTATTTGTCTTTACTCTGCAACACTGTATTTCCTTATAACGTGGTATTCTTACATATTCTTTCGAGAGAAAACTCTCCTGTGCCTTCTCTTTTGAGGCTACATTCTTAGACATACACGCAACACGAAAGCTTTTCGAGTTACAATGTGTTGTTTAGGAAAAACAAGATAATTTTGTACGATGCGTTATTTCTTCATGTTTAGACGTACACGCCACACCAATTCTTTTCGAGTTACAACGTTTAGTTTAGGAGATACAAGCTAATTTTTTACGATGCACTATTTCTTCTCGAAAAGTTTTTCCAATAGGTATGTATTTGTCTTTACTCTGCAACACTGTATTTCCTTATAACGTGGTATTCTTACATATTCTTTCGAGAGAAAACTCTCCTGTGCCTTCTCTTTTGAGGCTGCATTCTTAGACATACACGCAACACGAAAGCTTTTCGAGTTACAACGTGTTGTTTAGGAAAAACAAGATAATTTCGCACAATGCGGGATTTCCTTAAAACGTGATTTTCTGAAAAATTTTGAAAAAAGAAAATTCTCCTTTGGGTTCTCTTTAGAGGCTACACGTTAAGACGTACACGCCACACCAATTCTTTTCGTGTTACAACGTGTAGTTTTGGAGATACAAGCTAATTTTGTACGATGCGTTATTTCTTCTGGTAAAGTGTTTCCAAGACGTACGTATTTGTCTTTAGTCTGCAAAACTGTATTTCCTTATAACGTGGTATTCTTACATATTCTTTCGAGAGAAAACTCTCCTGTGCCTTCTCTTTTGAGGCTACACAGTTAGACATACACGCAACACGTAGGCTTTTCGAGTTACAACGTGTTGTTTAGGAAAAAAAAGATAATTTCGCAAGATGCGGGATTTCCTTAAAACGTGATTTTCTGAAAAATATTGACGAAAGAAAATTCTCCTTTGGGTTCTCTTTTGAGGCTACACGTTAAGACGTACACGCCACACCAATTCTTTTCGAGTTACAACGTGTAGATTTGGAGATATAAGCTAATTTTGTACGATGCAATAGTTCTTCTCATAAAGTGTTTCCAATACATACGTATTTGTCTTTACTCTGCAAAACTGTATTTCCTTATAACGTGGTATTCTTACATATTCTTTCGAGAGAAAACTCTCCTGTGCCTTCTCTTTTGAGTCTACACACTTAGATATACACGCAACACGAAAGCTTTTCGAGTTACAACGTGTTGTTTAGGAAAAACAAGATAATATTGCACGAAGTGTGATTTCCTTAAAACGTGATTTGCTGAAAAATTTTGACGAAAGAAAATTCTCCTTTGGGTTCTCTTTTGAGGCTACACATTTAGACGTACACGCCACACCAATTCTTTTCGAGTTACAAGGTGTAGTTTAGGAGTTACAAGCTAATTTTGTAAGATGTGTTATTTCTTCTCGTAAAGTGTTTCCAATAAGTACAAATATGTCTTTACTCTGCAAAACTGTATTTCCTTATAACGTGGTATTATTACATATTTTTTGAGAGAAAACTCTCCTGTGCCTTCTCTTTTGAAGCTGCATACTTAGACATACACGCAACACAAAAGCTTTATGAATTACAACGTGTTGTTTAGGAAAAACAAGATAATTTCTCACGATGCGGGATTTCCTTAAAACGTGATTTTCTGAAAAATTTTGACGAAAGAAAATTATCCTTTGGGTTCTCTTTTGAGGCTACACGTTTAGACGTACACGCCACACCAATTCTTTTCGAGTTACAACGTGTAGTTTAGGAGATACAAGCTAATTTTGTAAGATGCGTTATTTCTTCTCGGAAAGTGTTTCCAATACATACGTATTTGTCTTTACTCTGCAACACTGTAATTCCTTATAATGTGGTATTCTTACATATTCTTTCGAGAGAAAACTCTCCTGTGCCTTCTCTTTTGAGGCTACACCCTTAGACATACACGCAACACGAAAGCTTTTCGAGTTACAACGTGTTGTTTAGGAAAAACAAGATAATTTCGCCCTATGCAGGATTTCCTTAAAACGTGATTTTCTGAAAAATTTTGACGAAAGAAAATTATCCTTTGGGTTCTCTTTTGAGGCTACATGTTTAGACATACACGCCACACCAATTCTTTTCGAGTTACAACGTTTAGTTTAGGAGTTACAAGCTAATTTTTTACGTTGCACTATTTCTTCTCGAAAAGTTTTTCCAATAGGTATGTCTTTGTCTTTAGTCTGCAACACTGTTTTCCTTATAACGTGGTATTCTTACATATTCTTTCGAGAGAAAACTCTTCTGTGCCTTCTCTTTTGAGGCTACACACTTAGACATACACGCAACACGAAAACTTTTCGAGTTACAACGTGTTGTTTAGGAAAAACAAGATAATTTCGCACGATGCGGGATTTCCTTAAAACGTGATTTTCTGAAAAATTTGACGAAAGAAAATTCTCCTTTGGGTTCTCTTTGGAGGCTACACGTTTAGCCGTACACGCCACACCAATTCTTTTCGAGTTACAAGGTGTAGTTTAGGAGATACAAGCTAATTTTGTACGATGCGTTATTTCTGCTCGTAAAGTGTTTCCAATAAGTACGTATTTGTCTTTACTCTGTAAAACTGTATTTCCTTATAACGTGGTATTCTTACATATTCTTTCGAGAGAAAACTCTCCTGTGCCTTCTCTTTTGAGGCTACACACTTAGACATACACGCAACACGAAAGCTTTTCGAGTTACAACGTGTTGTTTAGGAAAAACAAGATAATTTCGCACGATGCAGGATTTCCTTAAAACGTGATTTTCTGAAAAATTTTGACGAAAGAAAATTCTCCTTTGGGTTCTCTCTTGAGGCTACACGTGTAGACGTACGTGCCACACCAATGCTTTTCGAGTTACAACGTGTAGTTTTGGAGATACAAGCTAATTTTGTACGATGCGTTATTTCTTCTCGTAAAGTGTGTCCAATACTTACGTATTGTCTTTACTCTGCAACACTGTATTTCCTTAAACGTGGTATTCTTACATAAATTTTCGAGAGAAAACTCTCCTGTGCCTTCTCTTTTGAGGCTACACACTTAGACATACATGCAACACGAAAGCTTTGTGAGTTACAACGTGTTGTTTAGGAAAAACAAGATAATTTCGCACGATGCGGGATTTCATTAAAACGTGATTTTCTGAAAAATTTTGACGAAAGAAAATTCTCCTTTAGGTTCTCTTTTGAGGCTACACTTTTAGACCTACACGCCACACCAATTCTTTTCGAGTTACAACGTGTAAGCTAATATTTTATGAGGCGTTATTTCTTCTTTTAAAGTGTTTCCAATATATACGTTTTTGTCTTTACTCTGCAACACTGTATTTCCTTATAACGTTGTATTCTTACATGTTCTTTCGAGAGAAAACTCTCCTGTGCCTTCTCTTTTGAGGCTACACACTTAGACATACACGCAACACGAAAGCTTTGTGAGTTACAACGTGTTGTTTAGGAAAAACAAGATAATTTCGCACGATGCGGGATTTCATTAAAACGTGATTTTCTGAAAAATTTTGACGAAAGAAAATTCTCCTTTAGGTTCTCTTTTGAGGCTACACTTTTAGACCTACACGCCACACCAATTCTTTTCGAGTTACAACGTGTAAGCTAATATTTTATGAGGCGTTATTTCTTCTTTTAAAGTGTTTCCAATATATACGTTTTTGTCTTTACTCTGCAACACTGTATTTCCTTATAACGTTGTATTCTTACATGTTCTTTCGAGAGAAAACTCTCCTGTGCCTTCTCTTTTGAGGCTACACACTTAGACATACACGCAACACGAAAGCTTTGTGAGTTACAACGTGTTGTTTAGGAAAAACAAGATAATTTCGCACGATGCGGGATTTCATTAAAACGTGATTTTCTGAAAAATTTTGACGAAAGAAAATTCTCCTTTAGGTTCTCTTTTGAGGCTACACTTTTAGACCTACACGCCACACCAATTCTTTTCGAGTTACAACGTGTAAGCTAATATTTTATGAGGCGTTATTTCTTCTTTTAAAGTGTTTCCAATATATACGTTTTTGTCTTTACTCTGCAACACTGTATTTCCTTATAACGTTGTATTCTTACATGTTCTTTCGAGAGAAAACTCTCCTGTGCCTTCTCTTTTGAGGCTACACACTTAGACATACACGCAACACGAAAGCTTTGTGAGTTACAACGTGTTGTTTAGGAAAAACAAGATAATTTCGCACGATGCGGGATTTCATTAAAACGTGATTTTCTGAAAAATTTTGACGAAAGAAAATTCTCCTTTAGGTTCTCTTTTGAGGCTACACTTTTAGACCTACACGCCACACCAATTCTTTTCGAGTTACAACGTGTAAGCTAATATTTTATGAGGCGTTATTTCTTCTTTTAAAGTGTTTCCAATATATACGTTTTTGTCTTTACTCTGCAACACTGTATTTCCTTATAACGTTGTATTCTTACATGTTCTTTCGAGAGAAAACTCTCCTGTGCATTCTCTTTTGAGGCTACACGCTTAACCATACACGCAACACCAAAGCTTTTCGAGTTACAACATGTTGTTTAGGAAAAACAAGATAAGTTTGCACGATGCGGGATTTCCTTAAAACGAAGTTATCTGACAAATTTTGACGAAAGAAAATTCTCCGGTTGGTTCTCTTTTGAGGCTACACACTTAGACATAGACGCAACACGAAAGATTTTCGAGTTACAACGTGTTGTTTAGGAAAAACAAGATAATTTGGCACGATGCGGGATTTCCTTAAAACGTGATTTTCTGAAAAATTTTGACGAAAGAAAATTCTCCTTTGGGTTCTCTTTTGAGGCTACTCGTTAAGACGTACACGCCACACCAATTCTTTTCGAGTTACAAGGTGTAGTTTTGGAGATACAAGCTAATTTTTTACAATGCGTTATTTCTTCTCATAAAGTGTTTCCAACATGTACAAACTTGTCTTTACTCGGCAAAACTGTATTTCCTTATAACGTGGTATTCTTACATATTCTTTCGAGAGAAAACTCTCCTGTGCCTTCTCTTTTGAGGCTACACACTTAGACATACACGCAATACGAAAGCTTTTCGAGTTACAACGTTTTGTTTAGGAAAAACAAGATAATTTCACACGATGCAGGATTTCCTTAAAACGTGATTTTCTGAAAAATTTTGACGAAAGAAAATTCTCCTTTGGGTTCTCTTTTGAGGCTACACATTTAGACGTACACGCCACACCAATTCTTTTCGAGTTACAACGTGTAGTTTAGGAGATACAAGCTAATTTTGTATGATGCGTTATTTCTTCTCGTAAAGTGTTTCCAATACGTACGTATATGTCTTTACTCTGCAAAACTGTATTTCCTTATAACGTGGTATTCTTACATATTCTTTTGAGAGAAACCTCTCCTGTGCCTTCTCTTTTGAGGCTACACACTGAGACATACACGCAACACGAAAGCTTTTCGAGTTACAACGTGTTGTTTAGGAAAAACAAGATAATTTCGCACGATGCTGGATTTCCTTAAAATGTGATTTTCTGAAAAATTTTGACGAAAGAAAATTCTCCTTTGGGTTCTCTTTTGAGGCTACACGTTTAGACATACACGCCACACCAGTTCTTTTCGAGTTACAACGTGTAAGCTAATATTTTATGAGGCGTTATTTCTTCTTTTAAAGTGCTTCCAATATATACGTTTTTGTCTTTACTCTGCAACACTGTATTTCCTTGTAACGTTGTATTCTTACATGTTTTTTCGAGAGAAAACTCTCCTGTGCATTCTCTTTTGAGGCTACACGCTTAGACATACACGTAACACCAAAGCTTTTCGAGTTACAACGTGTTGTTTAGGATAAACAAGATAAGTTTGCACGATGCGGGATTTCCTTAAAACGTGGTTATCTGACAAATTTTGACGAAAGAAAATTCTCCTGTTGGTTCTCTTTTGAGGCTACACTTTTAGACGTACATGCCAAACCAAATCTTTTCGAGTTACCACGTGTTGTTTAGGAGATACAAGCTAATTTTGTATGATGCATTTTTTCTTCTCGTAAAGTGTTTACAATAAGTACTTATTTGTCTTTACTCTGCAAAATTGTATTTCCTAATAACGTGGTATTCTTACATATTCTTTCGAGAGAAAACTCTCCTGTGCCTCTCTTTTGAGGCTCCACGCTTAGACATACACGCAAAACTAAAGCTTTTCGAGTTACAATATGTTGTTTAGGAAAAAGAAGATGATTTCGCACGATGCGTGATTTCCTTAAAACGTGGTTTTCTGAAAAATTTTGACGAATGAAAATTCTCCTGTGGGTTTTCGTTTGAGGCTACACGTTTAGACGTACATGCCAAACCAAATCTTTCCGAGTTACCACGTGTTGTTTAGGAGATACAAGCTAATTTTGTATGATGCATTTTTTCTTCTCGTAAAGTGTTTCCAATATGTACTTATTGGTCTTTACTCTGCAAAATTGTATTTCCTAATAACGTGGTATTCTTACATATTTGTTCGGGAGAAAACTCTCCTGTGCCCTCTCTTTTGAGGCTCCACGCTTAGACATACACGCAACACTAAAGCTTTTCGAGTTACAATATATTGTTTAGGAAAAAGAAGATGATTTCACACGATGGGTGATTTCCTTAAAACGTGGTTTTCTGAAAATTTTTGACGAAAGTAAATTCTCCTGTGGGTTCTCTCTTGAGGCTAAACGTTTAGACGTACAGGCCACACCAAATGTTTTCGAGTTACAACTTGTTGTTTAATAGATACAAGCTAATTTTGTACTATGCGTTAATTCTTCTCGTAAAGTGTTTCCAATACCTACGAGTTTGTCTTTACTCTGCCACACTGTATTTCCTTATAACGTGGTATTCTTACATATTCTTTCGAGAGAAAACTCTCCTGTGTGTTCTCTTTTGAGGCTACACGCTTAGACATACACGCAACACCAGAGGTTTTCGAGTTACAACGTGTTGTTTAGGAAAAACTAGATAATTTTGCACGATGCGAGATTTCCTTAAAACGTGGTTTCTGACAAATTTTGATGAAAGAAAATTCTGCTGTGGGTTCTCTTTTGAGGCTACACATTTAGACGTACATGTCACACCAAATCTTTTCGAGTTACAACGAGTTGTTTAGGAGATACAAGCGAATTTTGTATGATGCGTTATATCTTCTCGTAAAGTGTTTTCAATATGTACTTATTTGTCTTTACTATGCTAAATAGTATTTCCATATAATGTGGTATTCTTACATATTCTTTCGAGAGAAAACTCTCCTGTGCCTTCTCTTTTGAGGCTCCACGCTTAGACATACAGGCAACACTAAAGCTTTTCAAGTTACAATATGTTGTTTAGGAAAAAGAAGATGATTTTGCACGATGCGTGATTTCCTTAAAACGTGGTTTTATGAAAAATTTTGAGGAAAGAAAATTCTCCTGTGGGTTCTCTTTTGAGGCCACACGTTTAGACGTACATGCCAAACCAAATCTTTCCGAGTTACCACGTGTTGTTTAGGAGATACAAGCTAATTTTGTATGATGCATTTTTTCTTCTCGTAAAGTGTTTCCAATATGTACTTATTTGTCTTTACTCTGCAAAATTGTATTTCCTAATAACGTGGTATTCTTACATATTCTTTTGAGAGAAAACTCTCCTGTGCCTTCTCTTTTGAGGCTCCACGCTTAGACATACACGCAGCACTAAAGCTTTTCGAGTTACAATATGTTGTTTAGGAAAAAGAAGATGATTTCACACGATGGGTGATTTCCTTAAAACGTGGTTTTCTGAAAAATTTTGAGGAATGAAAATTCTCCTGTGGGTTCTCTTTTGAGGCTAAACGTTTAGACGTACAGGCCACACCAAATCTTTTCGAGTTACAACTTGTTGTTTAATAGATAAAATCTAATTTTGTACTATGGGTTAATTCTTCTCGTAAAGTGTTTCCAATACGTACATGTTTGTCTTTACTCTGCCACACTGTATTTCCTTATAACGTGGTATTCTTACATATTCTTTCGAGAGAAAACTCTCCTGTGTGTTCTCTTTTGAGGCTACATGCTTAGACATACACGCAACACCAGAGGTTTTCGAGTTACAACGTGTTGTTTAGGAAAAACTAGATAATTTTGCACGATGCGAGATTTCCTTAAAACGTGGTTTCTGATAAATTTTGATGAAAGAAAATTCTCCTTTGGGTTCTCTTTTGAGGCTACACGTCTAGATGTACACGCCACACCAATTCTTTTCGAGTTACAACGTGTAGTTTAGGAGATACAAGCTAATTTTGTGTGATGCGTTATTTCTTCTCGTAAAGTGTTTCCAAAATGTACGTATATGTCTTTACTCTGCAAAACTGTATTTCCTTATAACGTGGTATTCTTACATATTCTTTCGAGAGAAAACTCTCCTGTGCCTTCTCTTTTGAGGCTACACACTTAGACATACACGCAACACGAAAGCTTTTCGAGTTACCACGTGTTGTTTAGGAAAAACAAGATAATTTCGCAGGATGCGGGATTTCCTTAAAATGTGATTTTCTGAAAAATTTTGACGAAAGAAAATTGTCCTTTGGGTTCTCTTTTGAGGCCACACGTTTAGGCGTACACGCCACACCAATTCTTTTCGAATTACAACGTGTAAGCTCATGTTTTATGAGGCGTTATTTCTTCTTTTAAAGTGTTTCCAATATGTACGTTTTTGTCGTTACTCTGCATCACTGTATTTCCTTATAACGTTCTATTCTTACATGTTCTTTCGAGAGAAAACTCTCCTGTGCATTCTCTTTTGAGGCTACACGCTTAGACATACGCGCAACACCAAAGATTTTCGAGTTACAACGTGTTGTTTAGGAAAAACAAGATAAGTTTGCACGATGCGGGATTTCCTTAAAACGTGGTTATCTGACAAATTTTGACGAAAGAAAATTCTCCTGTTTGATCTCTTTTGAGGCTACACTTTTAGACGTACATGCCAAACCAAATATTTTCGAGTTACCACGTGTTGTTTAGGAGATACAAGCTAATTGTGTATGATGCATTTTTTCTTCTCGTAAAGTGTTTCCAATATGTACTTATTGGTCTTTACTCTGCAAAATTGTATTTCCTAATAACGTGGTATTCTTACATATTCTTTCGAGAGAAAACTCTCCTGTGCCTTCTCTTTTGAGGCTCCACGCTTAGACATACACGCAACACTAAAGCTTTTCGAGTTACAATATGTTGTTTAGGAAAAAGAAGATGATTTCGCACGATGCGTGATTTCCTTAAAACGTGGTTTTCTGAAAAATTTTGAGGAATGAAAATTCTCCTGTAGGTTCTCTTTTGAGGCTACACGTTTAGACGTACATGCCAAACCAAATCTTTCCGAGTTACCACGTGTTTTTTAGGAGATACAAGCTAATTTTGTATGATGCATTTTTTCTTCTCGTAAAGTGTTTCCAATATGTACTTATTTGTCTTTACTCTGCAAAATTGTATTTCCTAATAACGTGGTATCCTTACATATTTGTTCGAGAGAAAACTCTCCTCTGCCCTCTCTTTTGAGGCTCCACGCTTAGACATACACGCAACACTAAAGCTTTCGAGTTACTATATATTGTTTAGGAAAAAGAAGATGATTTCACACGATACGTGATTTCCTTAAAACGTGGTTTTCTGAAAATTTTTGACGAAAGTAAATTCTCCCGTGGGTTCTCTTTTGAGGCTAAACGTTTAGACGTACAGGCCACACCAAATGTTTTCGAGTTACAACTTGTTGTTTAATTGATACAAGCTAATTTTGTACTATGCGTTAATTCTTCTCGTAAAGTGTTACCAATACATACGAGTTTGTCTTTACTCTGCCACACTGTATTTCCTTATAACGTGGTATTCTTACATATTCTTTCGAGAGAAAACTCTCCTGTGTGTTCTCTTTTGAGGCTACACGCTTGGACATACACGCAATAACAGAGGTTTTCGAGTTACAACGTGTTGTTTAGGAAAAACTAGATAATTTTGCACGATGCGAGATTTCCTGAAAACGTGGTTTATGACAAATTTTGATGAAAGAAAATTCTCCTGTGGGTTCTCTTTTGAGGCTACACATTTAGACGTACACGTCACACCAAATCTTTTCGAGTTACAACGAGTTGTTTAGGAGATACAAGCTAATTTTGTATGATGGGTTATTTCTTCTCATAAAGTGTTTTCAATATGTACTTATTTGTCTTTACTCTGCTAAATTGTATTTCCATATAATGTGGTATTCTTACATATTCTTTCGAGAGAAAACTCTCCTGTGCCTTCTCTTTTGAGGCTACACACTTAGACATACACGAAAAACGAAAGCTTTTCGAGTTACAATGTGTTGTTTAGGAAAAACAAGATAATTTCGCACGATGTGGGATTTCCTTAAAACGTGATTATCTGAAAAATTTTGATGAAAGAAAATTCTCCTTTGGGTTCTCCTTTTGGCTACACGTCTAGACATACACGCCACACAAATTCTTTTCGAGTTACAACGTGTAGTTTAGGAGATACAAGCTAATTTTTTAAGATGCGTTATTTCTTCTCGTAAAGTGTTTCCAAAACGTACATATATGTCTTTACTCTGCAAATCTGTATTTCCTTATAACGTGGTATTCTTACATATTCTTTCGAGAGAAAACTCTCCTGTGCCTTCTCTTTTGAGGCTACACACTTAGACATACACGCAACACGAAAGCTTTTCGAGTTACCACGTGTTGTTTAGGAAAAACAAGATAATTTCGCACGATGCGGGATTTCCTTAAAACGTGATTTTCTGAAAAATTTTGAGCAAAAAAATTCTCCTTTGGGTTCTCTTTTGAGGCTACACGTTTAGACGTACACACCACACCAATGCTTTTCGAGTTACAACGTGTACTTTAGGAGATACAAGCTAATTTTGTACGATGCGTTATTTCTTCTCATAAAGTGTTTCCAATACGTACGTATATGTCTTTACTCTGCAAAACTGTATTTCCTTATAACGTGGTATTCTTACATATTCTTTCAAGAGAAAACTCTCCTGTGCCTTCTCTTTTGAGGCTACACACTTAGACATACACGCAACACGAAAGATTTTCGAGTTACAACGTGTTGTTTAGGAAAAACAAGATAATTTCGCAGGATGCGCGATTTCCTTAAAACGTGATTTTCTGAAAAATTTTGACGAAAGAAAATTCTCCTTTTGGTTCTCTTTTGAGGATACACGTTTAGACGTACACGCCACACCAATTCTTTTCGAGTTACAACGTGTAGTTTAGGAGATACAAGCTAATTTTGTTCGATGCCTTATTTCGTCTCGTAAAGTGTTTCCAATATGTACGTATTTGTCTTTACTCTGCAAAACTGTATTTCCTTATACCGTGGTATTCTTACATATTCTTTTGAGAGAAAACTCTCCTGTGCCTTCTCTTTTGAGGCTACACACTTAGACAGACACGCAACACGAAAGCTTTTCGAGTTACAACGTGTTGTTTAGGAAAAACAAGATAATTTCGCACGATGCGGGATTTCCTTAAAACGTGATTTTCTGAAAAATTTTAACGAAAGAAAATTCTCCTTTGGGTTCTCTTTTGAGGCTACAGGTTTAGTCGTACATGCCACACCAATTATTTTCGAGTTACAACGTGT
This sequence comes from Apodemus sylvaticus, assembly GCF_947179515.1. Lineage (NCBI taxonomy): Eukaryota > Metazoa > Chordata > Mammalia > Rodentia > Muridae > Apodemus > Apodemus sylvaticus. The sequence goes on along the minus strand of NW_026262994.1, from coordinate 83,763 downwards.
AGTTTAGGAGATACAAGCTAATTTTGTATGATGCGTTAATTCTTCTCGTAAAGTGTTTCCAATACGTACGTGTTTGTCTTTACTCTGCCACACTGTATTTCCTTATTACGTGGTATTCTTAAATATTCATTTGAGAGAAAACTCTCCTGTGTGTTCTCTTTTGAGGCTACACGCTTAGACATACACGCAACACCAGAGGTTTTCGAGTTACAATGTGTTGTTTAGGAAAACCTAGATAATTTTGCACGATGCGAGATTTCCTTAAAACGTGGTTTCTGAAAAATTTTGATGAAAGAAAATTCTCCTGTGGGTTCTCTTTTGAGGCTACACATTTAGACGTACACGCCACACCAATTCTTTTCGAGTTACAACGTGTAAGCTAATATTTTATGAGGTGTTATTTCTTCTTTTAAAGTTTTTCCAATATATTCGTTTTTGTCTTTACTCTGCAACACTGTATTTCCTTATAACATTGTATTCTTACATGTTCTTTCGAGAGAAAACTCTCCTGTGCATTCTCTTTCGAGGCTACACGCTTAGACATACACGCAACACCAAAGATTTTCGAGTTACAACGTGTTGTTTAGGAAAAAGAAGATAAGTTTGCACGATGCGGGATTTCCTTAAAACGTGGTTATCTGACAAATTTTGACGAAAGAAAATTCTCCTGTTGTTTCTCTTTTGAGGCTACACTTTTAGATGTACATGCCAAACCGAATCTTTTTGAGTTACCACGTGTTGTTTAGGAGATACAAGCTAATTTTGTATGATGCATTTGTTCTTCTCGTAAAGTGTTTCCAATATGTACTTATTTGTCTTTACTCTGCAAAATTGTATTTCCTAATAACGTGGTATTCTTACATATTCTTTCAAGACAAAACTCTCCTGTGACTTCTCTTTTGAGGCTCCACACTTAGACATACACGCAACACTAAAGCTTTTCGTTTTACAATATGTTGTTTAGGAAAAAGAAGATGATTTCGCACGATGCGTGATTTCCTTAAAACGTGGTTTTCTAAAAATTTTGACGAAAGAAAATTCTCCTGTGGGTTCTCTTTTGAGGCTAAACGTTTAGACGTACAGGCCACACCAAATGTTTTCGAGTTACAACTTGTTGTTTAATAGATACAAGCTAATTTTGTACTATGCGTTAATTCTTCTCGTAAAGTGTTTCCAATACGTACGTGTTTGTCTTTACTCTGCCACACTGTATTTCCTTAATACGTGGTATTCTTACATATTCTTTCAAGAGAAAACTCTCCTGTGTGTTCTCTTTTGAGGCTACACGCTTAGACATACACGCAACACCAGAGGTTTTCGAGTTACAATGTGTTGTTTAGGAAAGCCTAGATAATTTTGCACGATGCGAGATTTCCTTAAAACGTGGTTTCTGACAATTTATGATGAAAGAAAATTCTCCTGTGGGTTCTCTTTTGAGGCTACACATTTAGACGTACACGTCACACCAAATCTTTTCGAGTTACAATGAGTTGTTTAGGAGATACAAGCTAATTTTGTATGATGCGTTATTTCTTCTCGTAAAGTGTTTCCAATATGTACTTATTTTTCTTTACACTGCTAAATTGTATTTCCTTATAATGTGGTATTCTTACATATTCTTTCGAGAGAAAACTCTCCTGTGCCTTCTCTTTTGAGGCTACACACTTAGACATACACACAAAACTAAAGCTTTTCGAGTTACGACGTGTTGTTTAGGAAAAACAAGATAATTTCGCACGATGCGGGATTTCCTTAAAACGTGATTTTCTGAAAAATTTTGACAAAAGAAAATTCTCCTTTGGGTTCTCTTTTGAGGCTACACGTCCAGACGTACACGCCACACCAATTATTTTCGAGTAACAACGTGTAGTTTAGGAGATACAAGCTAATTTTGTAGGATGCGTTATTTCTTCTCGTAAAGTGTTTCCAAAACATACATATATGTCTTTACTCTGCAAAACTGTATTTCCTTATAACGTGGTATTCTTACATATTCTTTCGAGAGAAAACTCTCCTGTGCCTTCTCTTTTGAGGCTACACGCTTAGACATGCACGCAACACGAAAGCTTTTCGAGTTACCACGTGTTGTTTAGGAAAAACAAGATAATTTCGTACGATGCGGGATTTCCTTAAAACGTGATTTTCTGAAAAATTTTGACGAAAGAAAATTCTCCTTTGGGTTCTCTTTTTAGGCTACACGTTTAGACGTACACGCCACACCAATGCTTTTCAGGTTACAACGTGTAGTTTAGGAGATACAAGCTAATTTTGCACGATGCGTTATTTCTTCTCATAAAGTGTTTCCAATACGTACCTATATGTCTTTACTCGGCAAAACTGTATTTCCTTATAACGTGGTATTCTTACATATTCTTTCGAGAGAAAACTCTCCTGTGCCTTCTCTTATGAGGCTACACACTTAGACATACACGCAACACGAAAGCTTTTCGAGTTACAACGTGTTGTTTAGGAAAAACAAGATAATTGCACACGATGCGGGATTTCCTTAAAACGTGATTTTCTGAAAAATTATGACGAAAGAAAATTCTCCTTTGGGTTCTCTTTTGAGGGTAAACGTTTAGACGTACACGCCACACCAATGCTTTTCAGGTTACAACGTGTAGTTTAGGAGATACAAGCTAATTTTGTACGATGCGTTATTTCTTCTCGTAAAGTGTTTCCAATATGTACTTATTTGTCTTTACTCTGCAAAACTGTATTTCCTTATAACGTGGTATTCTTACATATTCTTTCGAGAGAAAACTCTCCTGTGCCTTCTCTTTTGAGGCTACACACTTAGACATACACGCAACTGAAAGCTTTTAGAGTTACCGCGAGTTGTTTAGGAAAAACAAGATAATTTCGCACGATGCGGGATTTCCTTAAAACGTGATTTTCTGAAAAATTTTGAGCAAAGAAAATTCTCCTTTGGGTTCTCTTTTGAGGCTACACGTTTAGACGTACACGCCACACCAATGCTTTTCGAGTTACAACGTGTAGTTTTGGAGATACAAGCTAATTTTGTACGATGCGTTATTTCTTCTCATAAAGTGTTTCCAATACGTACCTATATGTCTTTACTCTGCAAAACTGTATTTCCTTATAACGTGGTATTCTTACATATTCTTTCGAGAGAAAACTCTCCTGTGCCTTCTCTTTTGAGGCTACACACTTAGACATACACGCAACACGAAAGCTTTTCGAGTTACCACGAGTTGTTTAGGAAAAACAAGATAATTTCGCACGATGCAGGATTTCCTTAAAACGTGATTTTCTGAAAAATTTTGACGAAAGAAAATTCTCCTTTGGTTTCTCTTTTGAGGCTACACGTTTAGACGTACACGCCACACCAATTCTTTTCGAGTTACAACGTGTAAGCTCATGTTTTATTAGGCATTATTTCTTCTTTTAAAGTGTTTCCAATATATACGTTTTTGTCGTTACTCTGCAACACTGTATTTTCTTATAACATTCTATTCTTACATGATCTTTCGAGAGAAAACTCTCCTGTGCATTCTCTTTTGAGGCTACACGCTTAGACATACACGCAACACCAAAGCTTTCTAGTTACAACGTGTTGTTTAGGAAAAAGAAGATAAGTTTGCACGATGCGGGATTTCCTTAAAACGTGGTTATCTGACAAATTTTGACGAAAGAAAATTCTCCTTTGTTTGTTCTCTTTTGAGGCTACACTTTTAGACGTACATGCCAAACCAAATCTTTTCGAGTTACCACGTGTTGTTTAGGAGATACAAGCTAATTTTGTATGATGCATTTTTTCTTCGCGTAAAGTGTTTCCAATATGTACTTATTTGTCTTTACTCTGCAAAATTGTATTTCCTAATAACGTGGTATTCTTACATATTCTTTCGAGAGAAAACTCTCCTGTGCCTTCTCTTTTGAGGCTCCACGCTTAGACATACACGCAACACGAAAGCTTTTCGAGTTACAACGTGTTGTTTAGGAAAAACAAGATAATTTCGCACAATGCGAGATTTCCTTAAAAGGTGATTTTCTGAAAAATTTTGACGAAAGAAAATTCTCCTTTGGGTTCTATTTTGAGGCTACACGTTAAGACCTACACGCCACACCAATTCTTTTCGTATTACAATGTGTAGTTTTGGAGATACAAGCTAATTTTGTACGATGTGTTAATTCTTCTAGTAAAGTGTTTCCAATACATACGTATTTGTCTTTACTCTGCAACACTATATTTCCTTATAACGTGGTATTCTTACATATTCTTTCGAGAGAAAACTATCCTGTGCGTTCCCTTTTGAGGCTACACACTTAGACATACAGGCAACACCAAAGCTTTTCGAATTACAACGTGTTGTTTATGAAAAACAAGATAATTTCGCGCGATGCGAGATTTCCTTAAAACGTGGTTTCTGACAAATTTTGATGAAAGAAAATTCTCATGTGGGTTCTCTTTTGAGGCTACACATGTAGACATACGAGCCACACCAAATCTTTTCGAGTTACAACATGTTGTTTAGGAGATACAAGCAAATTTTGTATGATGCGTTATTTCTTCTCGTTAAGTGTTTCCAATACATACTTATTTGTCTTTACTCTGCAACACTGTATTTGCTTATAACGTGGTATTCTTATGTATTCTTTCGAGGGAAAACTCTCCTGTGCGTTCTCTTTTGAGGCTACACGCTTAGACAAACACGCAACACCAAAGCTTTTCGAGTTACAACGTGTTGTTTAGGAAAAACATGATAATTTCGCACGATGCGAGATTTCCATAAAACGTGGTTTTCTGAAAAATTTTGACGAAAGAAAGTTCTCCTGTAGGTTATCTTTTGAGGCTACACGTGTAGTGGTACGAGCCACACCAAATCTTTTCGAGTTACAACGTTTTGTTTAGGAGATACAAGCTAATTTTGTATGATGCGTTATTTCTTCTCTTAAAGTGTTTCCAATACATACGTATTTGTCTTTACTCTGCAACACTGTATTTCCTTATAACGTGGTATTCTTACATATTCTTTCGAGAGAAAACTCTCCTGTGCATTCTCTTTTGAGACTACACGCTTAGACATACACGCTACAACAAAGCTTTTCGAGTTACAACGTGTTGTTTAGGAAAAACAAGATAATTTCGCACAATGCGAGATTTCCTTAAAACGTGGTTTCTGACAAATTTTGATGAAAGAAAATTACCTGTGGGTTCTGTTTTGAGGCTACACGTTTAGACATACACGTGACACCAAATCTTTTCGAGTTACAACGTGTTGTTTAGGAGATAAAAGTTAATTTTGTACGATATGTTATATCTTCTCTTAAAGTGTTTCCAATATGTACTTATTTGTCTTTACTCTGCAAAATTGTATTTCCTTATAACGCGGTATTCTTACATATTCTTTCGAGAGAAAACACTCCTGTGCCTTCTGTTTTGAGGCTCTACGCTTACACATACATGCAACACCAAAGCTTTTCGAGTTACAACATGTTGTTTACGAAAAAGAAGATGATTTCGCACGATGCGGGATTTCCTTAAAACGTGGTTTTCTGAAAAATTGACGAAAGAAAATTCTCCTGTGGGTTCTCTTTTGAGGCAACATGTTTAGATGTACACGCCACACCAAATCTTATCGAGTTACAACGTGTTGTTTATGAAAAACAAGATAATAACGCACGATGCGGGATTTCCTTAAAACGTGGTATTCTGACAAATTTTGACGAAAGAAAATTCTCCTGTGGGTTCTCTTTTTAGGCTACACGTTTAGACGTGCACGCCACACCAAATCCTTTAGAGTTACCACGTGTTGTGTAGGAGATACAAGCTAATTTTGGTACGATGCGTTATTTCTTCTCGTAAAGTGTTTCCAATACGTATGCATTTGTCTTTACTCTGCAACACTGTATTTCCTTATAACTTTGTATTCTTACATGTTCTTTCGAGAGAAAACTCTTCTGTGCGTTCTCTTTAGAGGCTACAAGCTTAGACATACACGCAACACCAAAGCTTTTCGAGTTACAACGTGTTGTTTAGGAAAAACAAGATAATTTTGCACGATGCGGGATTTTATTAAAACGTGGTTTTCTGACAAATATTGACGAAAGAAAGTTCCCCTGTGGGTTCTCTTTTGAGGCTACACGTTTAGACGTACGAGCCACACCAAATCTTTTCGAGTTACAACGTGTTGTTTAGGAGATACAAGCAAATTTTTTTTACGATGCGTTATTTCTTCTAGTAAAGTGTTTCCAATATGTACTTATTTGTCTTTACTATGCAACACTGTATTTCCTTA
>NW_026262994.1:35000-72500 GCF_947179515.1 Apodemus sylvaticus | reverse complement strand
TAAATATAATCAGTCATCCTGGAACTCCTCTTGTATGCCAGGCAGACTTAGTTACTTGGTTAGTTAGCTAGACAGTCAAAATAGGTTAAAATTTATATAAACATAAATATCAGTCACTAAGAATGATAATGTAATTCACACTGTCTGAAGCAAAAAGAAGGAAGGAAGAAAGGAAAAAAGGAAGGAAGGAAGGAAGAAAGGAAGGAAGGAAGGAAGGAAGGAAGGAAGGAAGGAAGGAAGGAAGGAAGGAAGGAAGGAATAAGTAATGCTCTCTGAAACACAAATCTGGGGTGGGTCCTAGCTTGACCACCATGTGTGTGTGTGTGTGTGTGTGTGTGTGTGTGTGTGTGTGTGTGTGTGTGTGTGTGTTGTGTATTGTATGTTTGTGTATGTTGCATGCGTGTGAGTGGGTGGATGCATGTCTGTCTCTGTGCATTGGAGTGATGGATAGCTCCCAGCCATTAGCTCTCATTATTTGTTGTTTGTATGTATGTGTGTATGTATGTATGTATGTATGCAATTACTTGCTTAGTTTTTATTTATTTGAAACAAGGTTTCTTGGGGGGGGAGGGCGTTAGAGACAGGGTTTCTCTGTGTAGCCCTGGCTGTCCTGGAACTCACTCTGTAGACGGACCAAGCTGGCCTCGAACTCAGAAATCCACCTGCCCTGCCTCCCAAGTGTTGGGATTAAAGGCGTGTGCCACCACTGCCCGGCGCTTTATTTTATTAAACATTAAACATAAAGTAGAAATTCCAAATCATGTAAATATTGTGTAGATTTTTGCCTCACAAATCCCAGAGCTGGCAAGGCTAGGCCATAGTCTTCCTCTTTGTGTTAGGGTGTGTTAGCAACTCCATTAGCATTTCCAAAGAGCCTAGGGTTTTGGTTCAGCTGGTGCCTGAGCCAAAGTGGCCCTGAAAGACAGTGAGTTCAGACATTCAAGCTGAACTATCACTCGCTCGCAGACTTCACGTGTGAAATTGCGTGTAGCCCTGGCTGTCCTGGAACTCACTATGTAGACCAGGCTAGCCTCGAACTCAGAAATTCGCCTGCCTCTGCTTCCCACTGCCCAGTGCACCCCACCATCTTATCTGCATATTTCCAGCTCCTGACCTCTAAAACTACTGAGTTTATTACATAATACAGTGTTCAGCAAGGCAGGCAGGTACACACCTGGGGTCAGAGAGAGAGAGAGACAGAGAAAGAGAGACAAAGACAGAGAGAGAAAGAGAGAGACAGAGAAAAAGAGAAAGAGAGACAGAGAGAAAGAAACAGACTGGAGAGAGAGACAGAGAGAGAGAGGAGAGAGAGACAGAAAGAGAGACAGGAGAGAGGGGGAAAGAGAGAGAGGAAGGAGAGAGAGGGAGGAGAGACAGAGAGGGAGGAGAGACAGAGAGAGAGAAGAAGGAGAGAGACAGAGAGAGAGGAAGGAGAGAGGACAGAGAGAGACAAAGAGAGAGAGAGAAAGAGAGAGAGAGAGAGAGAGACAGAGAGAGAGAGAGAGGAAGGAGAGAGAGGAGAAACAGACAGACAGAGACAGACAGAGAGACCATAAACCAGGCACCCAGCACCACCTTCCCTTGTTTGTGTGTTTGTTTTATCACAGGTTAATAATTATAGTTATATGTTTCCTGTTCATTGACTTAGTTGGGGCAGGCAGGGGAGTCTCTACATAGCCCTGGAAATCACTATCTAGATCAGACCTGCCTCCAATTCACAGCATTGCCTCTGTTTCCTTCCTTCCTGAGTGATGGGATGAAAGGCGTGTATGGCCACAGCCGGTTCTGTTATTTCATTAACCCCATGAAAGGTTATTTTGGATATTGTTTTGTTTTGCTCTCTGTTTTAGATTCCTTTTTCTTTTTCTTTACTGTATGTTTAGTTCAAATTCAACTTGTGTGTGTGTGTGTGTGTGTGTGTGTGTGTGTGTGTGTGTGTGTGTGTTCCCCGGAAGGTGTGATTGCTCATTGACCTCACCAAGATGGAAGGTGACCTGTGGATGGCAGCCATCTTAGCTGCCGGCTGACTGACCTCACCAAGATGGAGGGTGCCGGCCACGTGTGACCTACCTTGCCCTTTCTTTCCCAGCCGCTAGGAGACCAGAACTGCAGCTAAACCAGTGTAGAACGGTGAGAAGGCACTGAAAAGCCACCAGAAAGAAGCCACAGCCACCTGTTTTTCTCCTGCTTTTTGTCTATTACTTTTAAGTGTCAGATGAATCGAACCTTTTAAATTTTTTGTTATTTTTGTATTAAAATGCATAATAATAAAAGATAAATATAATCAGTCATCCTGGAACTCCTCTTGTATGCCAGGCAGACTTAGTTACTTGGTTAGTTAGCTAGACAGTCAAAATAGGTTAAAATTTATATAAACATAAATATCAGTCACTAAGAATGATAATGTAATTCACACTGTCTGAAGCAAAAAGAAGGAAGGAAGAAAGGAAGGAAGGAAGGAAGGAAGGAAGGAAGGAAGGAAGGAAGGAAGGAAGGAAGGAAGGAAGGAAGGAAGGAAGGAATAAGTAATGCTCTCTGAAACACAAATCTGGGGTGGGTCCTAGCTTGACCACCGTGTGTGTGTGTGTGTGTGTGTGTGTGTGTGTGTGTGTGTGTGTGTGTGTATTGTATGTTTGTGTATGTTGCATGCGTGTGAGTGGGTGGATGCATGTCTGTCTGTGTGCATTGGAGTGATGGATAGCTCCCAGCCATTAGCTCTCATTATTTGTTGTTTGTATGTATGTGTGTATGTATGTATGTATGTATGCAATTACTTGCTTAGTTTTTATTTATTTGAAACAAGGTTTCTTGGGGGGGGGAGGGCGTTAGAGACAGGGTTTCTCTGTGTAGCCCTGGCTGTCCTGGAACTCACTCTGTAGACGGACCAAGCTGGCCTCGAACTCAGAAATCCACCTGCCCTGCCTCCCAAGTGCTGGGATTAAAGGCGTGTGCCACCGCTGCCCGGCGCTTTATTTTATTAAACATTAAACATAAAGTAGAAATTCCAAATCATGTAAATATTGTGTAGATTTTTGCCTCACAAATCCCAGAGCTGGCAAGGCTAGGCCATAGTCTTCCTCTTTGTGTTAGGGTGTGTTAGCAACTCCATTAGCATTTCCAAAGAGCCTAGGGTTTTGGTTCAGCCGGTGCCTGAGCCAAAGTGGCCCTGAAAGACAGTGAGTTCAGACATTCAAGCTGAACTATCACTCGCTCGCAGACTTCACGCGTGAAATTTGCCTCTGGAGAGACATGGCTCAGCAGTAAAGTGCACCAGGCCAGGGAATGTGCAGACTTCACAGACTGGCAGGAATGTGCAGCCAGCTCAGCAATGCTCTGCTCCACCCCTCCCCCACCCCCCACACCCAGGGAGAAAGAGGGAGAAGGCAGTGTGGGGGAGGGGCAGGGAGCTGTTGAGAGAGAGTTGAGGTGGGGGGGGAGCAAATCAATAAACTGGAGACTTCGTTCATTTTTTTTAGATTTGTTTCTTTTTCTTTCTTTCTTTCTTTCTTTCTTTCTTTCTTTCTTTCTTTCTTTCTTTCTTTCTTTCTTTTTTTTTTTTGAGACAGGCTTTCTCTGTATAGCCCTGGCTGTCTTGGAGCTCACTCTGTAGACCAGGCTAGCCTCAAACTCAGAAATCCGCCTGCCTCTTCCTCCCAGAGTGCTGGGATTACAGGTGTGTGCCACCACTGCCCGGCTGCTTTATTTTCTTCTTAATGTGTACTTTTCTTTTTCTTTAGATTCTGAGTCAGGGTCACCCAGGAAAGAAATACCACCCTCTGAATTCTTTTTTTTTTAATTCGATATATTTTTTTATTTACATTTCCAATGATTTCCCATTTTCTGCCCCCCCCCCACTCCCCAAAAGTCACATAAGCCCCTTTCCCTCCCCTTGTTCTCCCATCCACCCCTTCCCACTTCCCTGTTCTGGTTTTGCCCTATACTGGTACACTGAGTCTTTCCAGAACCAGGGGCCACTCCTCCGTTCTTCTTGTACCTCATTTGATGTGTGGATTATGCTTTGGATATTCCAATTTTCTAGGCTAATAGCCACTTATTAGTGAGTGCATACCATGATTCTCTGAATTGTTTTTCTTGCCCCCACACTACTTGTCATCCTGTAGATAACAGGGATGTAAAGGCAATTTACATGTGGAGAATTGTAAGGAAGCTCTTCTGCTCTAGAGAGCACCTTTGAAATGACACGAGACTCACAACAATCATTTGCTTGGAAATATAATGTTTGGGGGAAAATCTATGTGTGGATTTCCAGACGGGAGAACACAACAAAACAATAAAAAAAAAAAAAAAACAAAAAACAAAAAACAAACAGAAACCAGAAACAAAGAGACAAAACAGAACTCATGAGAACACTTAAGGCAGAGTAGTAGTAACTGATGCCAGTTTTTATTGTTTAAGCTACTATTTGGTTGGGGTTGTGAAAGGGAAAAACTCCGTTGAGTGAGTATTTTGCACTAGGATTAAGGTTGTGTGCACCACCAGGAGTTGCTGAATTTCTTAAAAAAAGAAAACCAATGAAGAAAGAAAGATCCAGAGTTCCATTCCCACCAACTACATGGTGGGAATTACAATCAATCAATCAATCAAACAAACAAATAAATAAATCGTCAGTCTTTACAAATTAGACTCGGAGCACCACCAGGCAGGCCTCCAAGGAAACCAGTTTGTTTGCTTTATTTTCTTCTCCTTTTTTTTTTTTTTTAGATTTGTTTCTTTTTCTTTTTTTCTTTTTTTCTTTTTTCTTTTTTTTTTTTTTTTTTTTTTGAGACAGGCTTTCTCTGTATAGCCCTGGCTGTCTTGGAGCTCACTCTGTAGACCAGGATAGCCTCAAACTCAGAAATCCGCCTGCCTCTTCCTCCCAGAGTGCTGGGATTACAGGTGTGTGCCACCACTGCCCGGCTGCTTTATTTTCTTCTTAATGTGTACTTTTCTTTTTCTTTAGATTCTGAATCAGAGTCACCCAGGAAAGAAATACCACCATCACCACCCTCTGAATTCTTTTCCTTGGCCCTCCCCATTCCCCCCTCCCCCACCCCCACACTTGTTATCCTCTAGATGAGAGGGATGTAAATCGTAAAGCCAATTTACATGTAGAGAACTGTAAGGGAGCCCTTCTGATCTAGAGAGTACCCTTGAAATGAAATATAAAATAATATAATATAATATTTGGGGGAAAGTATATGTGCGGATTTATAGACAGGAGAACAAACAAAACAATCAAAAACCAAAAACAAATAAGAAAACAAAAAGAAAAACAACAGAAACAAAGAAACAAAACAAAACTCATGCTGACTACATAGAGATCAAAAGACAGAGTAGTAACGGATGCCTACCCGTTGATTCCAGGATGACGAAAGAAAGAAAGAAAGAAAGAAAGAAAGAAAGAAAGAAAGAAAGAAAGAAAGAAAGAAAGAAAGAAAGAAAGAAAGGAAGGAAGGAAGGAAGGAAGGAAGGAAGGAAGGAAGGAAGGAAGGAAGACAAAAGGAAAAAAGAAAGAAAGAAAGGGAAGGGAAAGGTAAAGGGAAGGGAAGGGAAGGGGGATAATGCTTTCTATATACAAGAAGCAATTGTAATTTTCTACCGTGCCCCCCCCCCCCGCCATGTCTAGTTTGGATTTGATTTTGGTTTATTAAGGAAGTTTCCAATTGACAATGACAAACCTAAGGGCAGGCCATGGGTAGAATTTCGTGGATGGTGAGAAAGGACGTAGGAGGAGCTTTGGGATAGGAAACTATGATCAAAATATAGCGTAGAAAACACAGTTTCTACTATTAAGAAAAAGCCCACCTCGTCCCCTCCTGCCAAAAAGGCCCCGACAGCAATACTTACTGACTGACTGACTGACTGACTGACTGACTGACTGACTGCATGTGTCACTTCTCTGCATATCCAATCACTCCCAGCTAGCTAGGTAGTGTGCAATTCTGTCCCCGTTGTGGTATCGAGGGTTAATAAAAAAGGAGAACCACCTATACAGTTATGTGATGCCATCATCCATCAATACTAGGTAGACTTTCCAACACAGAATGAACACACACACACACACACACACACACACACACACGTACACAGCTGCTCTCAGGGCAGTCAGTCCCAGACACACAGTATTTTAATCCTCAGGTAAACTCTGTAGGGGAAGCCTTACAAATTCATCCGTTCTGCAGGTTGTGCTTGCTTGCTTGCTTGCTTGCTTGCTTGCTTGCTTATTTAGTTTAGACCCCAACTTTTATTTAGTGTCAAAATAAATAAATAAATAAATAAATAAATAAATAAATAAATAAATACTGTCTAGATTCAGCCTTAGAAATCCCTGAGCTGGCAGGGCGAGGCTGGGTGAGAGTGACCCAAGTGAGTGGGGTCTTCCTCTTTCTGCTAGGGTGTGTTCTCAACTCCGTTACCATTTCCAAAGAGCCTAGCTAAGTTATCCTGGATCAATGTGATCCTGAGAGCAAATAGTTCATAGGTAGAAGGACACAGATGTGTCGATCCCCACCCCCACAAGGAGACGGAGGAACCAGGGTGGGGGTGGGGGTTGGGGTGGCGTGGTGTGGTGTGGTGTGGTGTGGCGTGGTGTGGTGTGGTGTGGTGTGGTAGGGGGAGGTGTTGAGGAGGAATTTAGGCCGCTTAAACAAGTAAACAACTGGAAACTTCATTTCTTAATTTTATTGAGTGTACCATGGAAGAGTGAAAATCGGTTAAGAGGGAAGGAGGGAGGGAAGGCCATCTTTCCATACTGGGCTGATTCAAGCCTTGTGAAGTCCAAATGGGCTGGTAAGTATGTTGTCACCGTGTCTTATCGAAAAGACTGTAGTTCTGGCCTCCCATTTGATTTCCAAAGGGCAGTCTGGGTACCCTGCATGAATAGAAAGGGAAATCATGTCAAGTCACACGCAAGCAAGCAAAACCAAAACCAAAAATAATGTCTGTTAAGTTGAGCAGAGCAGAGCAGAGCAGATCAGATTCATTCCTCAAAGGCTGATAGTCTGCCAGCTTGGCCTATGGAGTGAAAACAAGTAGGAGAAGGAAGAAAATTATCCTTCTGTTACAGCGTTTCTAAATTTTAAGGAACATTACAGGCCTTGGTGGTCAAACCCTCTGGTTCGCTAGCATCTTCTTCGCATCTGTCAGACAATATGCAATGCCTACCTCCCCGCCCCCCTATACTGTGATGTGGTGTGTGTGTGTGTGTGTGTGTGTGTGTGTGTGTGTGTGTGTTCCACAGCACAACCATCACTGGAGGATTAAGTAAAGACGGACGAGGCAGCTAGGGCTAACTACAAAATAAAGATAACAGATGCATAGATAAACAGACTCATAGATATGCATAGATAAACAGCAGAGCTCACTTCCATCGGGAAGAAAACAAAAAACAAAAAAGGAAGCCAGGAGGGACTGGTCAGCCTCGTTTTGAGAGAGAGAGATGAAACAATACAAACATAGCCAAATACTTTAATTTTTTTTATCGGACCAATAAAAACCAGTAATTACAAAATTCTGGCAATCTCAAGATGGTTGGTGTGGTGGTGGCAGGCAGGCAGCGCTACACAGAGAGATGCTGTCTGGAAGAAAAACAAAAGGAGAGAAAGAGAAGAGAAGAGAAGAGAAGAGAAGAGAAGAGAAGAGAAGAGAAGAGAAGAGAAGAGAAGAGAAGAGAAGAGAAGAGAAAACTGGTCGATCATATATATATATATAAAATATACAATATGTAAAATATATAAAATATGGGCTGGTGAGATGGCTCAGTGGTTAAGAGCAATGACTGCTCTTCCAGAGGTCCTGAGTTCAAATCCCAGCAACCACATGGTGGCTCACAACCATCTGCAACAAGATCCGACGCCCTCTTCTGGTGTGTCTAAACAGCTACATTGTACTTACATATAATAATAAATAAATCTTTAATATATATAGATAATGTAAAAATATCAAAAAATATAAAAATTATATAATATATATGAGAACGCGCTCTACTGGTGAACACTTGCTAATGGTGGCATTCATCCGGTCTTTCCTAAAAGGGACAACTAGTTGACCATCTACACAACAAGCGCGCCATCTACTGGCCAAGAGATGGGATTACTGGTCGACCACATTCAAATATAAAATATTTTTTTTTAAAAGAGAGGAGAGGAGAGGAGAGGAGAGGAGAGGAGAGGAGAGGAGAGGAGAGGAGAGGAGAGGAGAGGAGAAAAACGTCCTTAGTTACATTTAAGTAATACCATATGATCAACTTGTTTAATTATTTTGATTTTTTCTTTTTAATGAAAGTGTCAACCGCCCTTTAAGGGACACAGCCCTACCATACATAGGTTAAAAAAAAAAGATGTAATATGCAGAGACATATTTTTAAAAATACCACAGACTGGCATACATTTTAATAATCTGTTAAACGGGACAATTGGTCGACCTCATGTAGAATTTTTAAAATTCCTTGTATAGATGTAAAAAATATATATATAAAATATAAAATATGAAATATGAATTATAAAATATAAAATATGAAATATGAATTATAAAATATAAAATATGAAATATAATATAAAATATAAAACATAAAATATGAAATATGAAATATGAAGTATAAAGTATAAAATATGAAATATGAAATATAAAATATAAAATATAAAATATAAAATATGATATATAAAAGATAATATGTAAATATAAAATATGAAATATGAAATATATAAATATGAAATATATAAATATAAATATGAAATATGAAATATGAAATATGAAATATATAAATATGAAATATGAAGTATGAAGTATAAAGTATAAAGTATAAAATATGAAATATGAAATATAAAAGATAAAATATGAAATATGAAATATAAAAGATAAAATATATATATAATATAAAATATGAAATATGAAATATAAAAGATAAAATATATAAATATGAAATATGAAATATGAAAGGTGAAAGGTGAAAGATGAAAGATGAGAGATGAAAGATAAAATATAAAATATGGAATATAAAATATGGAATATGAAATATGAAATATGAAAGGTGAAAGGTGAAAGATGAAAGATGAGAGATGAAAGATAAAATATAAAATATGGAATATAAAATATGGAATATGAAATATGAAATATGAAAGGTGAAAGGTGAAAGATGAAAGATGAGAGATGAAAGATAAAATATGGAATATGGAATATGAAATAAATATGAAATATGAAATATGAAATATGAAATATGAAATATGAAATATGAAATATGAAATATGAAATATGAAATATGAAATATAAATATAAATGGCACTTTGCCATTTATCCCCACTTTTAGGAGGTCGACCAGATGTCCGCCCGCACTTTGCCATTTTTCTCCACTTTTAGGAGGTCGACCAGATGGCCGAATTTTATACCGCCCGCCTGAACCAAATGTCTTCTGTTGACTCTTCTTTTTTTATATATATTTTTTTTTATACTTTTTTATATTTTATGTTTCATGTTTCATGTTTCATGTTTCATGTTTCATGTTTCATGTTTCATGTTTCATGTTTCATGTTTCATGTTTCATGTTTCATGTTTCATGTTTCATGTTTCATGTTTCATGTTTTATATTTTATGTTTTATATTTTATGTTTTATATTTTATATTTTATACTTTATATTTTATATTTTATATTTTATATTTTATATTTTATACTTTATATTTTATACTTTATATTTTATATTTTATATTTTATATTTTATATTTTATATTTTATATTTCATGCTTTATATTTTATATTTTATATTTTATATTTTATATTTTATACTTTATATTTTATATTTTATATTTTATATTTTATATTTTATATTTCATGCTTTATATTTTATATTTTATATTTTATATTTTATATTTCATATTCCATATTTCATATTCCATATTCCATATTCCATATTTTATATTTCATCTCTCATCTTTCATCTTTCACCTTTAACATTTCATATTTCATATTCCATATTTTATATTCCATATTTTATATTTTATCTTTCATCTCTCATCTTTCATCTTTCACCTTTCACCTTTCATATTTCATATTCCATATTTTATATTCCATATTTTATATTTTATCTTTCATCTCTCATCTTTCATCTTTCACCTTTCACCTTTCATATTTCATATTTCATATTTATATATTTTATCTTTTATATTTCATATTTCATATTTCATATTTCATATTTTATATTTTATATATATTTTATCTCTTATATTTCATATTTCATAGCTCCGAAGCTCCACCGAGCCGGGCCACGGCCGCCTGACAGCCGAGAACAAGACACCCTCTCGGCTTCAGAAATCCAGAGCTCCCGATGAAGGAGCACACTCCGGGGCAGGACTTCTGGTCGACCTGAGCAAGCTGCCCCCAACCAGCGTGTTTGTTCCAATAGGTTGTGCAGTCACTACCAACCCCTACATAACTCTCCGGGTACAATCTCCTACGTAGAGAAAAATCTTTAAACTCGGCGCAGTCTCCGGGACGCACCCGCCTGCTTGCCCGGCCTCCCGTCACCCTGGCCGGCTCACAGCAGGCACTTCCTCCTCCTTCGTCACGGACCGGGGACCAGGAACGTTGCGGAAAATTGTCACCACTAGGTGTCGCCCGACAACCAAGCAAACCAATACAGATCGCTCACGCGCCGCCAGCCACACTCACTCAGTCTCTCCCCGGAGGGTCCTCCTTAGCTCAAGGGGACACTCACCCACGCATGACGGAGCAGAGTACCCACCACTCCTCCCGAGTGGCACAAACAGTTCCCGCTTTCCCGCCTGAAACTAGTGAACGCTGGCTGGACTCGGGCCGACCCCCTCAGGCACCCAAAAGCCAAAGTATGGCCGGGAGCTGAGAAAACAGGCTTAATCATTCTCTAAGTGAAAGGACGCGACTAACAGTCGGTTAGCGGGCCAAGGAACAGGCACAATTAGCAGAAGGGAGCCTCCAAACACGGTGGAAGAGGAGGGTGGCGGCGGACATTTTTGTCTCTCTCATTCTGTTTTCTGTTTCATGTTCCTCTCCTCCTTGCCACCACCGCTGCCTGCCCTCCCGCCCTCACTCACCCGTCCGCCCACCCACTGTCCCCTTTTCAAAGACTAAATACAGAGTTAAATTTCAAAAGTGGTAGGATGGTGAAAAATCCCATTTCTGTCTTTGCTTCCTTGCTTGCTTGCTTGCTTGCTTGCTGTTTGTTTGTTTGCTTGCTTGTTTGTTTGTTTGTTTTTGTTCTGTTTTGTTTTTCTAGGAATACCTTTTCAAAGTGATTTGTTTTCACTTTGGCCAGAAAGTAATTATTTTTTGCACTGCTTTCCTTTGGTCATGTGAGTGGTGGTGGTGGTGGTGGTGGTGGTGGTGTGTGTGTGTGTGTGTGTGTGTTGGTATATCTGTTCTTTTTCTTCCTTCCTTCCTTCCTTCCTTCCTTCCTTCCTTCCTTCCTTCCTTCCTTTCTTCCTTCCTACCAATAGCTTATCTGCCTATTTCCAGTTCCTGACTGCTAGAGTTACTGAGTTTATACAATACAGAGTTCAGCAAGGACACCAGGGATACACCTGGGGGTCTGAGATCATCAGAGATCAGCATTAGTGGCAAGGGGGGGGATTTCCTACCAAGGTGGTTACAAATAGAATATATTGCCAGACAACTTGGGAAGATGGGGAGGAGAGGGAGGAGGAGGGGAATAACAAATGTGATGATGTTTAAGATAATTTTGATAGACTCCTTCATTCACAGCAGCACTCAGAGGGAAAAAAAAAAAAGGCTAAGAGCCTGCCTCAGTGAGACCATGTGTCTGGGTCCCAGAGGGTTAGGGAGGCATAACAATCAATAATTCTTTCTGGCCAGCAGATAGAGTTGAATAAAATCAAATGAAAAAGTAAAGTAAAAATCGAATGAACCACAGAAAAGACACATCGTAAGCACAGAGTTTCCTCAAAAAGCTGAAAGGGGCCGACTTTGGAAAGAAACACGAAAGCAAAAAGCAGTTTCTCTCCCACACCACCAAACACAACTCGACCACAATACCATCCCGATTCATTGTGTTCTTTTGGCCGGGTGGTGGTGGTGCAGGGCTTTAATCCCAGCATCTGGAAGATAGAGGCAGGTGGATTTCTGAATTTGAGGCCAGTCTGGTCTAAAAGTGAGTTCAGGACAGGCTGTACAGAGAAACCCTGTCTCAAAAAAAAAAAAAGAAAAGAAAAGAAAAAAGAAAAGAAAAGAAAGAAAGAAAAGAAAAGAAAAGAAAAGAAAAGAAAAGAAAGAAAGATTGGGTTCTTTTGATTCCAATCTGGGTGTTGGTTGGACGATTGATCAGGTATCTGTCTCCGTGTCTCCCTTCCTCTCAACAGAATTGATGAATGTTATAGTGAGATGGCCAGATTTTTTTTTTTTGAGACAGCATTTCTCTGTGTAGCCCTGACTGTCCTGGAACTCACTCTGTACACCAGTCTGGCCTCGAACTCAGAAATTCGCCTGCCTCTGCTTTCCACTGCCCAGGGAACCCCAACATCTTATCTGCATATTTCCAGCTCCTGACTTCTAAAACTACTGAGTTTATTACATAATACAGTGTTCAGCAAGGCAGGCAGGTACACCCCTGGGGTCAGAGAGAGAGACAGAGACAAAGAGAGAAAGAGAGAGACAGAGAAAGAGAAAGAGAGAGACAGAGAGAAAGAAACAGATTGGAGAGAGAGACAGAGACAAAGAGAGAGAGAGAGAGAGAGAGGAGAGAGAGACAGAGAGAGAGGAGAGAGGGGGAAAGAGAGAGAGAGAAAGGAGAGAGAGGGAAGAGAGACAGAGAGGGAGGAGAGACAGAGAGGGAGGAGAGACAGAGAGAGAGAAGAAGGAGAGAGACAGAGAGAGAGGAAGGAGAGAGGAAAGACAGAGACAGAGAGTGACAGAGAGAGAGAGAGAGAGAGAGAGAGAGAGAGAGAGACAGAGAGACCATAAATCAGGCACCCAGCACCACCTTCCCTTGATTGTTTGTTTTACCCCAGGTTAATAATTACAGTTATATTTTTCCTGTTCATTGACTTAGTTGGGGTGACCCGTCCAGCAGGTCCAGTTATTCCTGGGTCCCGAAGGGGCACTACCTGAGGGTCAAAAATGGGGGGGAGAGAAAAGGGAAGCCAAGCATGCTAAGAAAGACAAGTCAGTCTGGGTTATGTCAAGGCTTCGTTTAATGTCGGGGAGGTAAGTGGGTTTTAAGGCTTACAGAGAAGGAAATAACCTTCACACCAGACAAAGGAGGGAAGGGCAGAGACACCCCTAGGGGTTGAAGCAGGAAGCAAGCGAGGAGGTCATCTGGTCATCTGGAGAGGACACCCGGAGTTAACGGAGTTAACGCCGGCAGGTACATTCCGTGGTTAGGGCAGGAACATCTTGTGGTATTCTCGGGATCTTCTCACACTGGGCAGGAACATCTCGTGGTATTCTCGGAATCTTCTCACACCGATAGCTCAAGGAGAAGGCTCTAGTTAATTGTTCTTATATTTTAGCAGCCACCACCTTAGGGCCATGAGTAAGCATTAGTCCGAATAGCTCAGGATGGCTTCCCACATCTCCTCCTTTTTTCTTTCTTAAGTTGAGGGGTGGCTATGGAAAGAGGGTCGGTGGAGAGCCTGTTTTAGGCTATGTGGTTTTGCCCCCACGTCCAGCACCGCAGTAACTAGGCCTTTTTAGATCCTAGTAGGGCAGGGCCTCTGCCTTAGGCTATGTAAGTTGCACCCACTCCTGGCATCACATCCCACTCCAATGGCTTAATCAGGCCCTTGGTGGGTGTGATGGGCATCCAGGTAGAGGACTCACAATAATCCCGTCATGGAGTCACCCTGCAGCCAAGAGGCGGTGTGCATCTGGCTTGTGGCACCACAATATTTCCCGTCATTGGCTACTCCACAGCTTATGGCCCTCAGCCACTATTAGGAGCCGGAGGTCACCCTCCCTGGCATTTCTACTGCTTAGGGAACCAAGAAAGTTCTGCGCCTGCAGTAAGGGTGGAAAACTGAAGGCCGAAGGTTGCTACCTCCATGTCTGTCAAGGCAGAATCAATCTGTGATTTAACAAAACTGGTCAATCTGTTAAAGGCCCAGGGGCCAAATGACAAAAGCAACAAAAGACCCAGGAGGGACCCCAAAAGGCTGGAGAGCAAGGTGGAGAGCCAGGGAGAAGTCTCAGCATCAGTATACTCTGGCAGCTAGCATGTTCCTTCAGCATCCTGTAGAAAGAACACAAACATGCCTCTTCTCTACACTTAGAGTTCCCTGGCATTAAAATTTTTAAATTTTTGTGGTATATAGAGATGTAATTCTCCCTTCTTTTATTATAAAAATATTGTTGTAAAGTTCTATGGGCCTGTTCCATAATATCTTGCCTTTGCAAATTATGAGGAATCTCAGTAATATGACTAATATTAGATTATAAATAAAACATCTCAAATGACTGACTATAATAATCAGTTATAATATTTGTCTTAATCTGATTTGGAACATTCAGTATAAAAAAATAACATGTAAAAACAGTTATAACTAGAAAGCTTGAAAAGCTGTCAATAGTCATATGTATATTTTGATTAATTTTTTTGAATTGCATTTGTATTGTAAAAGTTAAGAATTAGTAGCATTAAAAAAGAAACAATTTCAAGCAATTGTAAGCCATGAGTTATATATATATATATTATTAATATACAAATCAAAAGTTTGATTTTTAACATTTTAAGAAGAACAGCTACAGCACCCAATTCAATTATCTGTGCTGAAGCAAGGGGACACTCAAAAGAATAAACATGTGATCTAATTATATGAGCTTTACTCTCATAGTAGATGTATTTTTATAGGATGATGTATAAATCTATAACAATAAAAATATGTATAGAGGTATATTTTTAACAATTTATCTTTTAGATAACAATTATTAATTTTGCCTAAAAAAGGCTTGCCATGTAATAAATCAACCATCAATGTTTTGTAATAACCAATTTGATTGCTGTTTGAAACAAGGAACAAACGTTTTTTACCTTGAAAACAGAGGTTTAGGTCTTCCACGGGCAAGCTTAAGATGAGGTTAATATAAGATAAAGCCAATTAATATATCCTAACAACCTTTGAAAATCATTTATGTAAAAATTCTAAAGGCCTATGGTTAGGAGAAAAGGCCTGTAATGAACATTTCATGAACATTATACACTGAAGAATTTAAGATCCTAGCTTCTTGTATTGAGATAGAGACAAAATATCTTTTCTCACTTAAGGTAAGGCTACTCGTCATTCCTTAAAGAAAAAACCTTCTAATGAAATTGTTTTATTGCTTCTTTAGTGTTAGAAGCAGATGCTTTTATAATTGTCAGAATTTAAAGCAAAAAACACTCTATACATTTTGTATGGAGTAGACAGGCCAAATGTTAATGCTTTATTGACCTTTTATAGAGTTTAATTGCGTTTTAAACCACACGCAGAAAAGGATGTAAGGAATGTCCTTTTAGCCAAACTTTCCCTAGTTGAGGCCTGTAAGGCAAAAATAGTTTTTCACAAGTTTCCACTGAGGCAGCCCCAAGCCTTGCATTAACTCAAATGTAAATTCCTCTTTTTTTTTTTTTTTTTCAAGGACCCACCTTGGGTCCTAGGCTAGGACATTACATGTGCTTCCTCAAACTTAACCACCTTCTAATCTGAGCTTTTTATCTAAGACCAGACCCAAACCCGCCTGACCAGTCCAGCAAGGACACCTTGAGGATTGAATAACCAAAGGAACCTGCAATTCCAGGATTCCGGGAAAGATCCTAATTTCATCGTAGTCAAAGGAGCCTGTTTGATATCAAATAAATTTCCACTGAGATCTCCCTTTTAATTTTGGAGGGTTAAATTTTGCTTCTACCATTGTAGCCTATAAACTTGTGGAAAAGTAGCAATGGGCCTAAAATGGCCACAGCTGTATCATACTTAAAATTATCTTAATTACAAAATATGTTAAGAATCATGAGCCTTTAACAAGGCTGTAAACTTAAAACTGCAGCCAATGACACACTGGTAATTTTTATTGTAACTCAATTTTTCCTTGCAATATTAGAGCACAACTGCAACTTTGGAAGCAAATTCCAATTTTAAACCATCTATTTTCTTTAAAATCAAAGGCAAACTTATTATCTTTACAGCACAAGGTTTGTCTGCCTGTTCTTATGTTCAAGTGTATGACAGTGTAACTTATTAAAGAGACATTATTTTAAATCATATTTCTTATAAGTCCAATCTCCAGGCCAAGATTTTCACACGAAACACCATGCCAATTTAGAAGCATCTCAGAGGCCTGTATTTCCTGGGTTGCGTCATGTCGCGTGTAGCTAGTTAAGATGGCTCTGACACTGAATCACCAGTTTTAAACAAATCTTTTCTTAATAACACTATACCTTTTAAATCATAGCCAATTAATTTATAACTCTGTAGCCAAGATATGTAAAACATTTATACCTTTAAGACCTATTAAAAACAAGAATAAAGCGATTACACAAATTTTATTAGTTAAACCAGAGTTTTCTCAAACTGGAGAAACTTAAATTAGTCCTTTAAGAGAAAAAGTTAAGCAAGTTGCCACTGCCGGGTCTACCTGCTCGTGGCCCACAGAGTTCTGGGGTCTCTCCAAGCCGGAGCAGGGCCAAGTAACTTTGAGGCGCTAGCACTCTGTCTTTAACTGCTCGCCAGGGCCAATTGCCTGTGGCCCACGGAGTTCCGGGCTCTCTCTCTGGAGGCCGCCGTTATTGCCTGTGCCTCTCGCGCCATGCGCTGTCCTGTACTCTACCTCCCAAGTGTTTGGATTAAAGGCATGCGCCACCATTGTCTACTGCTGTACATTTTTTTTCTTTAGCTATGTTTTACTCCTACTTATGAATGTGAGGCACCTCAAATTAGCCTCCTCTGTGTAAACTGCAATTGGCAGGACTGCCAGCAAGATAAAGCTTTTTTACTATTTTTTTCTTTTTAACATAAAACATAAAAACGACCAATCATTCAGCCAAACAAAACAATGGACAACACAAATTGACACACATATAGACAAGTTTTGGTGCACCAAAAGACAAACAACAGACGAGGGAACTTGATGTCCCAAAGAGATCCAAATATCTTAACCTGAACTAAAGAGCTCTCCAGTAGGTTTCAGAGAGAAAACAGGACGTCTCCCGTTTTCCTGTCCTCACCAGGAGAGTTTTGAAATAGCTTCCAACCATTCTTTTTTTTTTTTTTTTTTATACCGTGTCCTACACATGGAAGAACTGCTTTTCTGAAACCTGCTTTTTCTCTTGTTTAAGATTTAACAAGGGGGAAGGAGGATGCCTTCCTCCACACACACACCTGTGGAGAGGGGAAGAGAGCCCAGGAATTTCTCTGCAGTCCAGGTCTTACATGTTGCCCTTGAGAGGTTTTTCTCTGGCCGCCTCAGCAGCAGTCTCTGGCTTCTACCTGCATGGGTCTCCCTGTCCATTTTTGCCTAGTCCCTGACCAGGGAGATAGTTCTGGGAGAGCATTTGTTGAGCAATAACCTCATTGAGACTACACATAAGGACTTTCATTTGAGAGAGAATGTCTCTTCCCCAGAGGTTAACAGGCAGACCAGGGACCAGGAAGGGCTGAGTAGAGCCAGTATTTCCCTCACTGTCTTCCCAAGTCAGCCACTGTGAGCTCTGGAGAGTATTTTTTGATTGTCCAATCCCCTGCAGATGGGTCAGAGAGGTTTGCAAAGTGGGAGTCCAAGCACTTTGGGAGATCACAGTAGAATCGGCACCTGAGTCTAAGATGCCCTCAAAGCTTTTACCGTTTATTTTAAGGCTGATCGTATAGGACGATCTCTGGTGATTGCCTGGACCCAGTAAAGGTCTGAGGAACCTGGCTGAGAGGAGCCGAGCTGCATGCCTATCGCTGGGTATAGGGTGGCGGGCCATGTGGAGGGGCTTGTTTTGGCTCTGGCTTTTTCTAGGCATTTGACTTTGAAATAAATCTTGAAGTTAGAGTGACCATTTGTCCCTCATAGCTCCTTTAAGAGGGCTACTTGCTCTCTGCAGCTTTTCTCCTCCAAGTTGGGGGGGGGGGGGTGTCTCTTAACTTAATGGCATATCAGCAAGGGATGGGTCCCTCGGGAGCGGAGGATAAAGAGAAGTTACAGGAGCAGATGGCGGGCACTCAGACCTGTCTATAAAGACCGAGGAAGGTTTTGGAGAGTTCTTTTTAGAGGAAAGCAAGGTCGCAGAAGCTGCCCGAGACAAAGGGCAGAGGAAATATTCAGCAGGGTCCTCGTTCGCACTCTGAATGAGCCCCCAGTAACTAAAGAATGTATCAGACATTGGTTCACCTGTACCTGTTTTCAAAATCTTATTAATTTCTTTACCAACACTATTCCACGCTGGCGGGTAAATATCAGGTCCACTTAAAACCAACCAAGGACATTTATCATGACAAAACAAAAAGAACTTAATTAAATCTTTTTTCTTAACTCTTACTCCTCTCTCCCTGAATGATTGCTTGATTTCTCCTATAAATCAAGCCTCTTTAGACTCTTTTAATAATTGTTTCCCCATGACAATCGGACGACAATGTTTGGCCACTTACCTGCCCCTCCAGCGATGCACGAGCGATGCGGTCTGTGGGGTCCTTCATTCCTTTTCCCGGGATTTCTCCTCCGTCGTCCGGTAGTTGACCGTACTTCGGGTCCCTGGTTCAGGCGCCACTATGACCCGTCCAGCAGGTCCAGTTATTCCTGGGTCCCGAAGGGGCACTACCTGAGGGTCAAAAATGGGGGGGAGAGAAAAGGGAAGCCAAGCATGCTAAGAAAGACAAGTCAGTCTGGGTTATGTCAAGGCTTCGTTTAATGTCGGGGAGGTAAGTGGGTTTTAAGGCTTACAGAGAAGGAAATAACCTTCACACCAGACAAAGGAGGGAAGGGCAGAGACACCCCTAGGGGTTGAAGCAGGAAGCAAGCGAGGAGGTCATCTGGTCATCTGGAGAGGACACCCGGAGTTAACGGAGTTAACGCCGGCAGGTACATTCCGTGGTTAGGGCAGGAACATCTTGTGGTATTCTCGGGATCTTCTCACACTGGGCAGGAACATCTCGTGGTATTCTCGGAATCTTCTCACACCGATAGCTCAAGGAGAAGGCTCTAGTTAATTGTTCTTATATTTTAGCAGCCACCACCTTAGGGCCATGAGTAAGCATTAGTCCGAATAGCTCAGGATGGCTTCCCACATTGGGGCAGGCAGGGGATTCTCTACATAGCCCTGGAAATCACTATCTAGATCAGACCTGCCTCCAATTCACAGCATTGCCTCTGTTTCCTTCCTTCCTGAGTGATGGGATGAAAAGCGTGTATGACCACACCCGGTTCTGTTATTTCATTAACCCCAGGAAAGGTTATTTTGGATATTGTTTTGTTTTGCTCTCTGTTTTAGATTTCTTTTTCTTTTTCTTTACTGTATGTTTAGTTCAAATTCAATGTGTGTGTGTGTGTGTGTGTGTGTGTGTGTGTGTGTGTAAGTAATACAATAAAAAAAAAATAGAGTGTCTAGATAAGCATGATGCCTGGAATTTTAAGATGCTCAATTTCTTCAGAAGCTTTGTTTAATTTCATTTTTAAGGATCTTTTATTTATGTATTTATTTATTTATTATTTATTTATTTATATGAGTACCCTGCAGCTGACTTCAGACACACACCAGAAGAGTGCATTGGATCCCATGACAGGCAGTTTGCAAGTCAGCATGTGTTGGCTGACAATTGATCTCAGAACCTCTGGAAGAGCAATCAGTGCTCTTAACTGCTGAGCCACCTCTCCAGCCCTCCACAAGCTTTATTTTATTTTATTTTATTTTATTTTATTTTATTTATTTATTTATTTATTTATTTATTTATTTTGGTTTTTCAAGACAGGGTTTCTCTGTATAGTCCTGGCTGTCCTGGAACTCACTCTGTAGACAGACCTCGAACTCAGAAATCCACCTGCCCTGCCTCCCAAGTGCTGGGATTAAAGGCGTGTGCCACCACTGCCCGGCGCTTTATTTTATTAAACATTAAACATAAAGTAGAAATTCCAAATCATGTAAATATTGTGTAGATTTTGCCTCACAAATCCCTGAGCTGGCAGGGCGGGCGAGGTTGTAGTCTTCCTCTTTGTGTTAGGGTGTGTTAGCAACTCCATTAGCATTTCCAAAGAGCCTAGGGTTTTGGTTCAGCTGGTGCCTGAGCCAACGTGGCCCTGAAAGACAGTGAACATGGCTCAGCAGTAAAGTGCACCAGGCCAGGGAATGTGCAGACTTCACAGACTGGCAGGAATGTGCAGCCAGCTCAGCAATGCTCTGCTCCACCCCTCCCCCACCCCCCACCCCCAGGGAGAAGGAGGAAGAAGGCAGTGTGTGGGAGGGGCAGGGAGCTGTTGAGAGAGAGTTGAGATGGGGGGGGGACAAATCAATAAACTGGAGACTTCGTTCATTTATTTACCTTATTGGGTGTATGGTGGAAGAGGGAAAATGAATCAAAAGGGTGCATTGGATCCCATGACAGGCAATTTGCAAGTCACCATGTGTTGGCTGGGAAATGAGCTCAGGACCTCTGGAAGAGCAGTCAGTGCTCTTAACCACTGAGCCACCTCTCCTGCCCTCCACCTGTTTTTGTTTTGTTTTGTTTGTTTTTTCAAGACAGGGTTTCTCTGTACAGCCCTGGTTGTCCTGGAACTCACTCTGTAGACCAGGCTGGCCTCAAACTCAGAAATCTGCCTCTTTCTGCCTCCTGAGTGCTGGGATTAAAGGTGTGCGCCACCACTTCCTGGCTCCTGTAAAGTAAAGAAATACTTTAGGGTATAAATTTCCTCTTTTACAGAATTCCACAATTTTTGGTATATTATAGGATATTTTGGCACACCCCTAAGCATTTTATTGTGTCCCTGCGATTCTTTGATATTTACATTCATTGCAGGAGATGGTAAAGAATGTGGTTAGTTGGTTTTGCTTCTTTTCTGAGACCGGGTCTTCCTAGGTATCCCAAGCGGGCCTTGAACTCAGGGCCCTCTATCATCTGCCTGATGACTGATGGGGATCCTGGGGAAAAAAAAATAGATGTTTTATAATTGAGTGTCTTTTCAGGGACAGAGCACTCACCTTTAGTCCCACTACTCAGGAGGCTGAGACCAGAAGATTGCATGTTTAACACCAACCTGGGCAACATAGTAAAAGCCTGTCTCCCCAAATTAAAAAAAATAAATAAATAAAAAATAAAAACCAACAAAAGGATGCCCACAAAATACACAGAGCACACAACCACCAATGGTGTGTGTGTGGGTTCATTCAATCCACTGAGACAAACGAGGAGACAAAGCAACTTCCAAACAACACAAATATGTTTATCATGGTTTAAGAAGCTGCAATTTTGGTGAAGGTCTGTAAGTATCCTTGTAGTTTACAAGATGGCCTTCTTTGGTAAATCAGACAGTTAGAAGGAGTACTGTATTCCTACAACTCAAATCCAGCCTAAATTCTTAATACTATTACACACTGCTAGACAAGATACAGTGTATAATCTCTATCGTTAAAAGTCCTATGTTGGATACAGAGGAGCTTGTCCCTAATGCCAGCAATAAAGAAACAGAAGCAGGTTGGAGAATGGCCTGCTCTTCACAGTAGTTCTAGGCCAGCTGCATCTACATAGTGAACTCTACTCAAACAAGCAAGCAAGCAAGCAAGCAAGCAAGCAAACAAACAAATAAATTAAAAAAAAATCAATCCATATTTGAAACTTTGGATTTGGCTCAGCTGAAAAGACTGTCCCTGGAACACACTAATAAAAGTTAAGGAAAAAATCACATAGAAAAAGAAAGAAGGCAGGAGGCTGGAAAGCAGGAGGCTGGACGGGAGCAGGCTGGAAGGCAGCAGGCTGGAAGTCTGTCCCCACCATCACAAGACCCTAGATATAGTTCCCATATGAAAAGTAACTCTACTAACTGAAGACTTACCTGGTGTCATAACAAACACCTTACACAAAATGTAAATGTGAGGAAAACATATTTGTTCAAAGACTGTGACAGACGACTAAACACATGGACAGAGGAAGTCACAGGTGGGAGAGGGCAAACTTGCTCGGGCCTGTGGAGAGGATGACAGGCAAGGAAGACGATCTCTGAGGAGCAGGCAGTCATGAATGGGAAAAAGCTGGGCAATCTATTGTCAGGGCCCCAGGAACCTTCAAGGGCAGACAAAGGAGGGATGCTGGGGGATGAACACAATATACACTGGTTGAGGCAGCACAGGCTTGGGTGTCTGGGCTCAGAATTCCTGTGGGATCCATGACAGAGAGCTGGCAAGCACAGCAGAATCATGGGGATTGTAAGCAACAGTCACCTTAATGTACAGCAACACAACCCTGTCCCCATTTGACCAAGCCCAGATTGGACTCTAAAACCCACCCAGCCCATCCTGACCCAAACCACACGGGGATCCCACCTTGCCAAGTAAGGGGGGCAGAAAAGGCTACTCCCACCCCTCACCCTCTCCCTCTACTTGTGAGGAGTCTCCGAGGAACCCAGCCACCACCCACCTCTTTAGCCTGCCTTAAGAGGTCTAGGGAGCTGTGGGGGGCCTGTGACAGTGGGTCTGCTTGTGTCTTCTTGTGTCTCTGTCTGTCTGTCTGTCTGTCTGTCTGTCTGTCTGTCTGTCTGCCTGTCTGTCTCTGTTTAATGTTGCATGGGTGAATTTTGAGAGGATTAGCACATTTATGTGTGAGTGTTGTGAGAATTGGTAGACCCTGGTGCGTGAGTTCATGTGCTGGTATGTGTGGGTGTGAAAGCACGCAAGAGACTGTGTGACGGGTGTGAGAGTGTGTGTTGCCATCCTGCCTTCTGCTAATGCGCCTCTGTGTGTGTGTGTGTGTGTGTGTGTGAGTAGCATGAGGGCCCTTCCTGCATACTTGATCTTATCAGCCAGTACACACAAGTGTGTGTGCCTGGGGGATTGGGTGGGTGTGCCAGTCCGCTAGTGTGGGAGTGCTGCGTGTATATATGTGTGTGTATGTGTGATGGCATGTGTGCTTTGGGGCCTGGAAGCGCTCCAGTGTGATCATGCTTGTGAGTGCGTGTGTGAATGTGCGTGTGTGCGCAGGCATGCGTGTAACCGGTGCTCAAGTTCCCACTTCTGTGCATCAGTAGCATGTCTGGGCCGTCGCGCTTTCTCGCCCGGGTGCGCCCGCGAGCCCTTGCTTGTGTCGGGCTCACTGTGCCCCTGTGTGGGTATTGTGTGTGTGCGCCCGCTCGCTCCAAAGGGAGGGCAGGGAGAGTGCCTGGCTCCCGGGATAGCCTGTGCCGCTGGGTGTGGCCGTGCGGATGCTGGGTGGGATGGGATGCCAGCCATCCACAGTCGGTCGAATTCCCGTGCGTGTCCAGGCTGAGGGTCCCAGTTCGGGGCGCGGGGATGGACAGAGGGACAGAGGGACGGACGGTGCAGTGAGCGAGGTGGGGCCCAGCGTCCCCGATTCCAGATTCCAGAAGCTGGACCGTCCTCCTAGTCCTCCTCGTGCGTCCAGGGCAAGAGGAAGTCACGGGTGGGTGGGTGAGGACGCTGGTCCGAGAGAGAGAGAGAGAGAGAGAGAGAGAGAGAGAGAGAGAGAGAGAGAGAGAGAGAGGAAGGAGAGAGAGGAGAAACAGACAGACAGAGACAGACAGAGAGACTATAAACCAGGCACCCAGCACCACCTTCCCTTGTTTGTGTGTTTGTTTTATCCCAGGTTAATAATTATAGTTATATGTTTCCTGTTCATTGACTTAGTTGGGGCAGGCAGGGGAGTCTCTACATAGCCCTGGAAATCACTATCTAGATCAGACCTGCCTCCAATTCACAGCATTGCCTCTGTTTCCTTCCTTCCTGAGTGATGGGATGAAAGGCGTGTATGGCCACAGTCGGTTCTGTTATTTCATTAACCCCAGGAAAGGTTATTTTGGATATTGTTTTGTTTTGCTCTCTGTTTTAGATTCCTTTTTCTTTTTCTTTACTGTATGTTTAGTTCAAATTCAACTTGTGTGTGTGTGTGTGTGTGTGTGTGTGTGTGTGTGTGTGTGTGTGTTTCCCCGGAAGGTGTGATTGCTCATTGACCTCACCAAGATGGAAGGTGACCTGTGGATGGCAGCCATCTTAGCTGCCGGCTGACTGACCTCACCAAGATGGAGGGTGCCGGCCACGTGTGACCTACCTTGCCCTTTCTTTCCCAGCCGCTAGGGGACCAGAACTGCAGCTAAACCAGTGTAGAACGGTGAGAAGGCACTGAAAAGCCACCAGAAAGAAGCCACAGCCACCTGTTTTTCTCCTGCTTTTTGTCTATTACTTTTAAGTGTCAGATGAATCGAACCTTTTAAATTTTTTGTTATTTTTTTATTAAAATGCATAATAAAAGATAAATATAATCAGTCATCCTGGAACTCCTCTTGTATGCCAGGCAGACTTAGTTACTTGGTTAGTTAGCTAGACAGTCAAAATAGGTTAAAATTTATATAAACATAAATATCAGTCACTAAGAATGATAATGTAATTCACACTGTCTGAAGCAAAAAGAAGGAAGGAAGAAAGGAAAAAAGGAAGGAAGGAAGGAAGTGGGTGGATGCATGTCTGTCTGTGTGCATTGGAGTGATGGATAGCTCCCAGCCATTAGCTCTCATTATTTGTTGTTTGTATGTATGTGTGTATGTATGTATGTATGTATGTATGCAATTACTTGCTTAGTTTTTATTTATTTGAAACAAGGTTTCTTGGGGGGGGGGGGAGGGCGTTAGAGACAGGGTTTCTCTGTGTAGCCCTGGCTGTCCTGGAACTCACTCTGTAGACGGACCAAGCTGGCCTCGAACTCAGAAATCCACCTGCCCTGCCTCCCAAGTGCTGGGATTAAAGGCGTGTGCCACCACCACTGCCCGGCGCTTTATTTTATTAAACATTAAACATAAAGTAGAAATTCCAAATCATGTAAATATTGTGTAGATTTTTGCCTCACAAATCCCAGAGCTGGCAAGGCTAGGCCATAGTCTTCCTCTTTGTGTTAGGGTGTGTTAGCAACCCCATTAGCATTTCCAAAGAGCCTAGGGTTTTGGTTCAGCCGGTGCCTGAGCCAAAGTGGCCCTGAAAGACAGTGAGTTCAGATATTCAAGCTGAACTATCACTCGCTCGCAGACTTCACGCGTGAAATTTGCCTCTGGAGAGACATGGCTCAGCAGTAAAGTGCACCAGGCCAGGGAATGTGCAGACTTCACAGACTGGCAGGAATGTGCAGCCAGCTCAGCAATGCTCTGCTCCACCCCTCCCCCACCCCCCACACCCAGGGAGAAAGAGGGAGAAGGCAGTGTGGGGGAGGGGCAGGGAGCTGTTGAGAGAGAGTTGAGGTGGGGGGGGAGCAAATCAATAAACTGGAGACTTCGTTCACTTTTTTTAGATTTGTTTCTTTTTCTTTTCTTTTCTTTGCTTTTCTTTCTTTCTTTCTTTCTTTCTTTCTTTTTCTTTTTCTTTTTCTTTTTTTTTTTCTTTTTTTCAGACAGGCTTTCTCTGTATAGCCCTGGCTGTCTTGGAGCTCACTCTGTAGATCAGGCTAGCCTCAAACTCAGAAATCCACCTGCCTCTTCCTCCCAGAGAGCTGAGATTACAGGTGTGTGCCACCACTGCCCGGCTGCTTTATTTTCTTCTTAATGTGTAGTTTTCTTTTTCTTTAGATTCTGAGTCAGGGTCACCCAGGAAAGAAATACCACCCTCATAGCCAGGCATGGTGGCGCATGCCTGTAATCCCAGTACTTGGGAGGGAGAGGCAGGCGGATTTCTGAGTTCGAGGCCAGCCTGGTCTACAGAATGAGTTCCAGGACAGGCAGGACTACACAGAGAAACCCTGACTCAAAAAACCAAAAAAAAAAAAAAAAAAAAAAAAAGAAAGAAAGAAAGAAAGAAAGAAAGAAAAGAAAAGAAAAAAGAAAGAAATACCACCCTCTGAATTCTTCTTTTTTAATTCGATATATTTTTTATTTACATTTCAAATGATTTCCCAATTTCTGCCCCCCCCCCCACTTCCCAAAAGTCACATAAGCCCCTTTCCCTCCCCTTTTTCTCCCATCCACCCCTTCCCACTTCTCTGTTCTGGTTTTGCCCTATACTGGTACACTGAGTCTTTCCAGAACCGGGGGCCACTCCTCCATTCTTCCTGTACATCATTTGATGTGTGGATTATGCTTTGGCTATTCCAATTTTCTAGGCTAATAGCCACTTATTAGTGAGTGCATACCATGATTCTCTGAATTCTTTTTCTTGCCCCCACACTACTTGTCATCCTGTAGATAACAGGGATGTAAAGGCAATTTACATATTTCCAGCTCCTGACTTCTAAAACTACTGAGTTTATTACATAATACAGTGTTCAGCAAGGCAGGCAGGTACACCCCTGGGGTCAGAGAGAGAGACAGAGACAGAGACAGAGACAGAGACAGAGAGACAGAGACAGAGAGAGAAAGAGAGAGACAGAGAGAGACAGAGAGAAAGAGAAAGAGAGACAGAGAGAAAGAAACAGACTGGAGAGAGAGACAGAGAGAGAGAGGAGAGAGAGACAGAAAGAGAGAGAGGAGAGAGGGGGAAAGAGAGAGAGGAAGGAGAGAGAGGGAGGAGAGACAGAGAGGGAGGAGAGACAGAGAGAGAGAAGAAGGAGAGAGACAGAGAGAGAGGAAGGAGAGAGGACAGACAGAGACAAGAGAGAGAGAGAGAGAGAGAGAGAGAGAGAGAGAGAAGAAGAAGAAGAAGAAGAAGAAGAAGAAGAAGAAGAAGAAGAAGAAGAAGAAGAAGAAGAAGGAGAGAGAAGAGAAACAGACAGACAGAGACAGACAGAGAGACCATAAACCAGGCACCCAGCACCACCTTCCCTTGTTTGTTTGTTTGTTTGTTTTATCCCAGGTTAATAATTATAGTTATATGTTTCCTGCTCATTGACTTAGTTGGAGCAGGCAGGGGAGTCTCTACATAGCCCTGGAAATCACTATCTAGATCAGACCTGCCTCCAGTTCACAGGAAACAGCATTGCCTCTGTTTCCTTCCTTCCTGAGTGATGGGATGAAAGGCTTGTATGGCCACAGCCGGTTCTGTTATTTCATTAACCCCAGGAAAGGTTATTTTGGATATTGTTTTGTTTTGCTCTCTGTTTTAGATTTCTTTTTCTTTTTCTCTACTGTATGTTTAGTTCAAATTCAACTTGTGTGTGTGTGTGTGTGCGTGTGTGTGTGTGTGTGTGTGTGTGTGTGTGTGTGTGTGTGTGTTTCCCTGGAAGGTGTGATTGCTCATTGACCTCACCAAGATGGAAGGTGACCTGTGGATGGCAGCCATCTTAGCTGCCGGCTGACTGACCTCACCAAGATGGAGGGTGCCGGCCACGTGTGACCTACCTTGCCCTTTCTTTCCCAGCCGCTAGGGGACCAGAACTGCAGCTAAACCAATGTAGAACGGTGAGAAGGCACTGAAAAGCCACCAGAAAGAAGCCACAGCCACCTGTTTTTCTCCTGCTTTTTGTCTATTACTTTTAAGTGTCAGATGAATCGAACCTTTTAAATTTTTTGTTATTTTTGTATTAAAATGCATAATAATAAAAGATAAATATAATCAGTCATCCTGGAACTCGTTCATTTTTTTTAGATTTGTTTCTTTTTCTTTCTTTCTTTCTTTCTTTGTTTCTTTCTTTCTTTCTTTTTTTTTTTTTTTTTTTTTTTTGGAGACAGGCTTTCTCTGTATAGCCCTGGCTGTCTTGGAG
Organism: Apodemus sylvaticus; assembly: GCF_947179515.1. Classification (NCBI taxonomy): domain Eukaryota; kingdom Metazoa; phylum Chordata; class Mammalia; order Rodentia; family Muridae; genus Apodemus; species Apodemus sylvaticus. The sequence continues at coordinate 44,732 of NW_026262994.1, read as the reverse complement.
CTCACTCTGTAGACCAGGCTAGCCTCAAACTCAGAAATCCGCCTGCCTCTTCCTCCCAGAATGCTGGGATTACAGGTGTGTGTGCCACCACTGCCCGGCTGCTTTATTTTCTTCTTAATGTGTACTTTTCTTTTTCTTTAGATTCTGAGTCAGGGTCACCCAGGAAAGAAATATCACCCTCTGAATTCTTTTTTTTTTAATTCGATATATTTTTTTATTTACATTTCCAATGATTTCCCATTTTCTGCCCCCCCCCCCACTCCCCAAAAGTCACATAAGCCCCTTTCCCTCCCCTTGTTCTCCCATCCACCCCTTCCCACTTCCCTGTTCTGGTTTTGCCCTATACTGGCACACTGAGTCTCTCCAGAACCAGGGGCCACTCCTCCGTTCTTCTTGTACCTCATTTGATGTGTGGATTATGCTTTGGATATTCCAATTTTCTAGGCTAATAGCCACTTATTAGTGAGTGCTTACCATGATTCTCTGAATTGTTTTTCTTGCCCCCACACTACTTGTCATCCTGTAGATAACAGGGATGTAAAGGCAATTTACATGTGGAGAATTATAAGGAAGCTCTTCTGCTCTAGAGAGCACCTTTGAAATGACACGAGACTCACAACAATCATTTGCTTGGAAATATAATGTTTGGGGGGAAATCTATGTGTGGATTTCCAGACGGGAGAACACAACAAAACAATAAAAAAAAAAAAAAAAAAAAACAGAAACCAGAAACAAAGAGACAAAACAGAACTCATGAGAACACTTAAGGCAGAGTAGTAGTAACTGATGCCAGTTTTTATTGTTTAAGCTACTATTTGGTTGGGGTTGTGAAAGGGAAAAACTCCGTTGAGTGAGTATTTTGCACTGGGATTAAGGTTGTGTGCACCACCAGGAGCTGCTGAATTTCTTAAAAAAAGAAAACCAATGAAGAAAGAAAGGTCCAGAGTTCCATTCCCACCAACTACATGGTGGGAATTACAATCAATCAATCAATCAAACAAACAAATAAATAAATCGTCAGTCTTTACAAATTAGACTCGGAGCACCACCAGGCAGGCCTCCAAGGAAACCAGTTTGTTTGCTTTATTTTCTTCTCCTTTTTTTTTTTTTTTTTTTTTTAGATTTGTTTCTTTTTCTTTTTTTCTTTTTTTCTTTTTTCTTTTTCTTTTTTTTTTTTTTTTTTTTGAGACAGGCTTTCTCTGTATAGCCCTGGCTGTCTTGGAGCTCACTCTGTAGACCAGGCTGGCCTCAAACTCAGAAATCTGCCTGCCTCTTCCTCCCAGAGGGGTGGGATTACATACAGGTGAGCGCCACCACTGCCCGGCTGCTTTATTTTCTTCTTCTTCTTCTTTTTTTTTTTTCCCATTTTTTCCCCATTTTTTTTATTCGATATAATTTATTTACATTTCAAATGATTTCCCCTTTTCTAGCCCCCCCCAAAAGTCCCATAATCCCCCTTCTCTTCCCCTGTCCTCCCTCCCACCCCTTCCCAGTTCCCCGTTCTGGTTTTGCCGGATACTGTTTCACTGAGACTTTCCTGAACCAGGGACCACTCCTCCTTTCTTCTTGTATCTCATTTGATGTGTGGATTATGTTTTGGGTATTCCAGTTTTCTGGGTTAATAACCACTTATTAGTGAGTGCATACCATGATTCACCTTTTGAGTCTGGGTTACCTCACTTAGTACGACGTTCTCTAGCTCCATCCATTTGCCTAAGAATTTCATGAATTCATTGTTTCAAATGGCTGAATAGTACTCCATTGTGTAGATATACCACATTTTTTGCATCCACTCTTCTGTTGAGGGATACCTGGGTTCTTTCCAGCATCTGGCAATTATAAATAGGGCTGCTATGAACATAGTAGAGCATGTACCCTTATTACATGGTGGGGAATCCTCTGGGTATATGCCCAGGAGTGGTATAGCAGGATCTTCTGGAAGTGAGGTGCCCAGTTTTCAGAGGAACCGCCAGACTGATTTCCAGAGTGGTTGTACCAATTTGCAACCCCACCAGCAGTGGAGGCGTGTTCCTCTTTCTCCACACCCTCTCCAGCACCTGCTGTCTCCTGAATTTTTAATCTTAGCCATTCTGACTGGTGTAAGATGAAATCTTAGGGTTGTTTTGATTTGCATTTCCCTAATGACTAATGAAGTTGAGCATTTTTTAAGATGCTTCTCCGCCATCCGAAGTTCTTCAGGTGAGAATTCTTTGTTTAACTCTGTACCCCATTTTTTAATAGGGTTGTTTGGTTTTCTGGAGTCTAACTTCTTGAGTTCTTTATATATATTGGATATTAGCCCTCTATCTGATGTAGGATTGGTGAAGATCTTTTCCCAATTTGTTGGTTGCCGATTTGTCCTCTTGATGGTGTCCTTTGCCTTACAGAAACTTTGTAATTTTATGAGGTCCCATTTGTCAATTCTTGCTCTTAGAGCATACGCTATTGGTGTTCTGTTCAGAAACTTTCTCCCTGTACCAATGTCCTCAAGGGTCTTCCCCAGTTTCTTTTCTATTAGCTTCAGAGTGTCTGGCTTTATGTGGAGGCCCTTGATCCATCACAATCAGTCATGATGGAACTCTGTTCGTCTAACTCCATCTGTAGACAAGGCTAGCCACAAAGTTACAGTGATCTACCTCCCTTTGCCACTACCACTAGAATCATACTTGTATTGTTGGTTGTGGTATTGGAGATTGCTTGTTTATTTGTAAGTGTAACCTGGAAATATTCTTTCTTTGATCTGCGTACCTTAGAGATGATGGCGTATCTTTAAATAAAATGGGAAAATTAGTTCACACAGGTATGGTTTTCCCCATTATTGTTTTTGTTTCATGTAACTGGGAGCTTCCTCAGACACAACTCTGTAACAGGAAAATGGATGACAGAAGCTTAACTAACATCCTGGTTCTTCTCCTACCTGTCCTGTTTCTGTCTTTCGTGGGTTCACGTCCCACCACCACCCACAGGGCAAGCCTGACAGCCATTCATAACTCTAACTCTAATTTCAGCACATCTGACATGTGACCCTTCATCTGGCTTTTTTTTTTTTTTTTTTTTTTTTTTTTTGGACAGGGTTTCTCTTGTATAGCCCTGGCTGTCCTGGAACTCACTCTGTAGACAGACCAAGCTGGCCTCGAACTCAGAAATCCACCTGCCCTGCCTCCCAAGTGCTGGGATTAAAGATGTGTGCCACCACTGCCCGGCGCTTTATTTTATTAAACATTAAACATAAAGTAGAAATTCCAAATCATGTAAATATTGTGTAGATTTTGCCTCACAAATCCCTGAGCTGGCAGGGCGAGGCTGTAGTCTTCCTCTTTGTGTTAGGGTGTGTTCGCAACTCCATTAGCATTTCCAAAGAGCCTAGGGTTTTGGTTCAGCCGGTGCCTGAGCCAAAGTGGCCCTGAAAGACAGTGAGTTCAGACATTCAAGCTGAACTATCACTCGCTCGCAGACTTCACGCGTGAAATTTGCCTCTGGAGAGACATGGCTCAGCAGTAAAGTGCACCAGGCCAGGGAATGTGCAGACTTCACAGACTGGCAGGAATGTGCAGCCAGCTCAGCAATGCTCTGCTCCACCCCTCCCCCACCCCCCACACCCTGGGAGAAAGAGGGAGAAGGCAGTGTGGGGGAGGGGCAGGGAGCTGTTGAGAGAGAGTTGAGGTGGGGGGGAGCAAATCAATAAACTGGAGACTTCGTTCATTTTTTTTAGATTTGTTTCTTTTTCTTTCTTTCTTTCTTTCTTTTTTTTTTTTTTTTTTTTTTTTTTTTTTTTTTTTGAGACAGGCTTTCTCTGTATAGCCCTGGCTGTCTTGGAGCTCACTCTGTAGACCAGGCTAGCCTCAAATTCAGAAATCCGCCTGCCTCTTCCTCCCAGAGTGCTGGGATTACAGGTGTGTGCCACCACTGCCCGGCTGCTTTATTTTCTTCTTAATGTGTACTTTTCTTTTTCTTTAGATTCTGAGTCAGGGTCAACCAGGAAAGAAATACCACCCTCTGAATTCTTTTTTTTTTTTTACTTCGATATATTTTTTATTTACATTTCAAATGATTTCCCATTTTCTGCCCCCCCCCCCCACTCCCCAAAAGTCACATAAGCCCCTTTCCCTCCCCTTGTTCTCCCATCCACCTCTTCCCACTTCCCTGTTCTGGTTTTGCCCTATAATGGCACACTGAGTCTCTCCAGAACCAGGGGCCACTCCTCCGTTCTTCTTGTACCTCATTTGATGTGTGGATTATGCTTTGGATATTCCAATTTTCTAGGCTAATAGCCACTTATTAGTGAGTGCTTACCATGATTCTCTGAATTGTTTTTCTTGCCCCCACACTACTTGTCATCCTGTAGATAACAGGGATGTAAAGGCAATTTACATGTGGAGAATTGTAAGGAAGCTCTTCTGCTCTAGAGAGCACCTTTGAAATGACACGAGACTCACAACAATCATTTGCTTGGAAATATAATGTTTGGGGGAAAATCTATGTGTGGATTTCCAGACGGGAGAACACAACAAAACAATAAAAAAAAAAAAAAAAAAAAAAAAAAAAAAAAAAAAAAAAAAAAAAAACCAGAAACCAGAAACAAAGAGACAAAACAGAACTCATGAGAACACTTAAGGCAGAGTAGTAGTAACTGATGCCAGTTTTTATTGTTTAAGCTACTATTTGGTTGGGGTTGTGAAAGGGAAAAACTCCGTTGAGTGAGTATTTTGCACTGGGATTAAGGTTGTGTGCACCACCAGGAGCTGCTGAATTTCTTAAAAAAAGAAAACCAATGAAGAAAGAAAGGTCCAGAGTTCCATTCCCACCAACTACATGGTGGGAATTACAATCAATCAATCAATCAAACAAACAAATAAATAAATCGTCAGTCTTTACAAATTAGACTCGGAGCACCACCAGGCAGGCCTCCAAGGAAACCAGTTTGTTTGCTTTATTTTCTTCTCCTTTTTTTTTTTTTTTTAGATTTGTTTCTTTTTCTATTTTTCTTTTTTTCTTTTTTCTTTTTCTTTTTTTTTTTTTTTTTTTTTTGAGACAGGCTTTCTCTGTATAGCCCTGGCTGTCTTGGAGCTCACTCTGTAGACCAGGCTGGCCTCAAACTCAGAAATCTGCCTGCCTCTTCCTCCCAGAGTGCTGGGATTACAGGTGTGTGCCACCACTGCCCGGCTGCTTTATTTTCTTCTTAATGTGTACTTTTCTTTTTCTTTAGATTCTGAATCAGAGTCACCCAGGAAAGAAATACCACCATCACCACCCTCTGAATTCTTTTCCTTGGCCCTCCCCATTCCCCCCTCCCCCACCCCCACACTTGTTATCCTCTAGATGAGAGGGATGTAAATCGTAAAGCCAATTTACATGTAGAGAACTGTAAGGGAGCCCTTCTGATCTAGAGAGTACCCTTGAAATGAAATATAAAATAATATAATATAATATTTGGGGGAAAGTATATGTGCGGATTTATAGACAGGAGAACAAACAAAACAATCAAAAACCAAAAACAAATAAGAAAACAAAAAGAAAAACAACAGAAACAAAGAAACAAAACAAAACTCATGCTGACTACATAGAGATCAAAAGACAGAGTAGTAACGGATGCCTGCCCGTTGATTCCAGGATGACGAAAGAAAGAAAGAAAGAAAGAAAGAAAGAAAGAAAGAAAGAAAGAAAGAAAGAAAGAAAGAAAGAAAGGAAGGAAGGAAGGAAGGAAGGAAGGAAGGAAGGAAGACAAAAGGAAAAAAGAAAGAAAGAAAGGGAAGGGAAAGGTAAAGGGAAGGGAAGGGAAGGGGGATAATGCTTTCTATATACAAGAAGCAATTGTAATTTTCTACCGTGCCCCCCCCCCCCCCGCCATGTCTAGTTTGGATTTGATTTTGGTTTATTAAGGAAGTTTCCAATTGACAATGACAAACCTAAGGGCAGGCCATGGGTAGAATTTCGTGGATGGTGAGAAAGGACGTAGGAGGAGCTTTGGGATAGGAAACTATGATCAAAATATAGCGTAGAAAACACAGTTTCTACTATTAAGAAAAAGCCCACCTCGTCCCCTCCTGCCCAAAAGGCCCCGACAGCAATACTTTACTGACTGACTGACTGCATGTGTCCCTTCTCTGCATATCCAATCACTCCCAGCTAGCTAGGTAGTGTGCAATTCTGTCCCCGTTGTGGTATCGAGGGTTAATAAAAAAGGAGAACCACCTATACAGTTATGTGATGACATCATCCATCAATACTAGGTAGACTTTCCAACACAGAATGAACACACACACACACACACACACACACACACACACACACACACGTGCACAGCTGCTCTCAGGGCAGTCAGTCCCAGACACACAGTATTTTAATCCTCAGGTAAACTCTGTAGGGGAAGCCTTACAGATTCATCCGTTCTGCAGGTTGTGCTTGCTTGCTTGCTTGCTTGCTTGCTTGCTTGCTTGCTTGCTTATTTAGTTTAGACCCCAACTTTTATTTAGTGTCAAAATAAATAAATAAATAAATAAATAAATAAATAAATAAATACTGTCTAGATTCAGCCTTAGAAATCCCTGAGCTGGCAGGGCGAGGCTGGGTGAGAGTGACCCAAGTGAGTGGGGTCTTCCTCTTTCTGCTAGGGTGTGTTCTCAACTCCGTTACCATTTCCAAAGAGCCTAGCTAAGTTATCCTGGATCAATGTGATCCTGAGAGCAAATAGTTCATAGATAGAAGGACACAGATGTGTCGATCCCCACCCCCACAAGGAGACGGAGGAACCAGGGTGGGGGTGGGGGTTGGGGTGGCGTGGTGTGGTGTGGCGTGGTGTGGTGTGGTGTGGTGTGGTAGGGGGAGGTGTTGAGGAGGAATTTAGGCCGCTTAAACAAGTAAACAACTGGAAACTTCATTTCTTAATTTTATTGAGTGTACCATGGAAGAGTGAAAATCGGTTAAGAGGGAAGGAGGGAGGGAGGGCCATCTTTCCATACTGGGCTGATTCAAGCCTTGTGAAGTCCAAATGGGCTGGTAAGTATGTTGTCACCGTGTCTTATCGAAAAGACTGTAGTTCTGGCCTCCCATTTGATTTCCAAAGGGCAGTCTGGGTACCCTGCATGAATAGAAAGGGAAATCATGTCAAGTCACACGCAAGCAAGCAAAACCAAAACCAAAAATAATGTCTGTTAAGTTGAGCAGAGCAGAGCAGATCAGATCAGATTCATTCCTCAAAGGCTGATAGTCTGCCAGCTTGGCCTATGGAGTGAAAACAAGTAGGAGAAGGAAGAAAATTATCCTTCTGTTACAGCGTTTCTAAATTTTAAGGAACATTACAGGCCTTGGTGGTCAAACCCTCTGGTTCGCTAGCATCTTCTTCGCATCTGTCAGACAATATGCAATGCCTACCTCCCCGCCCCCCTATACTGTGATGTGGTGTGTGTGTGTGTGTGTGTGTGTGTGTGTCCGTTCCACAGCACAACCATCGCTGGAGGATTAAGTAAAGACGGACGAGACAGCTAGGGCTAGCTACAAAATAAAGATAACAGATGCATAGATAAACAGACTCATAGATATGCATAGATAAACAGCAGAGCTCACTTCCATCGGGAATAAAACAAAAAACAAAAAGGGAAGCCAGGAGGGACTGGTCAGCCTCGTTTTGAGAGAGAGAGATGAAACAACACAAACATAGCCAAATACTTTATTTTTTTTTTTTTATCGGACCAATAAAAACCAGTAATTACAAAATTCTGGCAATCTCAAGATGGTTGGTGTGGTGGTGGCAGGCAGGCAGCGCTACACAGAGAGATGCTGTCTGGAAGAAAAACAAAAGGAGAGAAAGAGAAGAGAAGAGAAGAGAAGAGAAGAGAAGAGAAGAGAAGAGAAGAGAAGAGAAGAGAAGAGAAGAGAAGAGAAGAGAAGAGAAAACTGGTCGATCATATATATATATATATATATATATATATATATATATACATATATATATATATATATATATAAAATATACAATATGTAAAATATATAAAATATGGGCTGGTGAGATGGCTCAGTGGTTAAGAGCAATGACTGCTCTTCCAGAGGTCCTGAGTTCAAATCCCAGCAACCACATGGTGGCTCACAACCATCTGCAACAAGATCCGACGCCCTCTTCTGGTGTGTCTAAACAGCTACATCGTACTTACATATAATAATAAATAAATCTTTAATATATATAGATAATATAAAAATATCAAAAAATATAAAAATTATATAATATATATGAGAACGCGCTCTACTGGTGAACACTTGCTAATGGTGGCATTCATCCGGTCTTTCCTAAAAGGGACAACTAGTTGACCATCTACACAACAAGCGCGCCATCTACTGGCCAAGAGATGGGATTACTGGTCGACCACATTCAAATATAAAATATTTTTTTTTAAAAAGGAGAGGAGAGAGAGGAGAGGAGAGGAGAGGAGAGGAGAGGAGAGGAGAGGAGAGGAGAGGAGAGGAGAAAAACGTCCTTAGTTACATTTAAGTAATACCATATGATCAACTTGTTAAATTATTTTGATTTTTTCTTTTTAATGAAAGTGTCAACCGCCAAAAAAAAGATGTAATATGTAATATGTAATATGTAATATGCAGAGACATATGCATACATTTTAATAATCTGTTAAACGGGACAATTGGTCGACCTCATGTAGAATTTTTAAAATTCCTTGTATAGATGTAAAAAATATATATATAATATAAAATATGAAATATAAAATATAAAATATGAAATATGAATTATAAAATATAAAATATGAAATATAAAATATAAAATATGAAATATGAAATATAAAATATAAAACATAAAATATGAAATATGAAATATAAAGTATGAAATATAAAGTATAAAATATAAAGTATAAAATATAAAATATAAAGTATAAAATATAAAATATGAAATATGAAATATATAAATATGAAATATGAAACATGAAACATGAAACATGAAATATGAAATATAATGTATAAAGTATAAAGTATAAAATATAAAATATAAAGTATAAAATATAAAATATAAAGTATGAAATATAAAATATAAAATATAAAATATAAAGTATAAAATATAAAATATGAAATATGAAATATGAAATATGAAATATAAAATATAAAATATGAAATATGAAATATGAAATATGAAATATAAAGTATGAAATATAAAGTATAAAATATAAAGTATAAAATATAAAATATAAAATATAAAGTATAAAATATAAAATATAAAATATAAAGTATGAAATATAAAATATAAAATATAAAATATAAAGTATAAAATATAAAATATAAAGTATAAAGTATAAAGTATAAAATATAAAATATAAAATATAAAATATAAAATATGAAATATGAAACATGAAACATGAAATATGAAATATGAAATATAAAGTATAAAGTATGAAGTATAAAATATGAAATATGAAATATGAAATATGAAATATGAAATATAAAATATAAAGTATAGAATATAAAATATAAAATATGAAGTATGAAATATATAAACATGAAACATGAAATATGAAATATGAAATATAAAGTATAAAGTATAAAGTATAAAGTATAAAATATGAAATATGAAATATGAAATATGAAATATGAAATATAAAATATAAAATATGAAGTATAGAATATAAAATATAAAATATAAAATATGAAGTATGAAATATATAAACATGAAACATGAAATATGAAATATGAAATATAAAGTATAAAGTATAAAGTATAAAGTATAAAATATGA
>NW_026262994.1:2500-22500 GCF_947179515.1 Apodemus sylvaticus | reverse complement strand
CTCGGAAGCGGGCACCTTTGGGGTCAAAGCCCGGAACGCTCCAGGAGCACCGCGAGCTAAGCAGAGGCAAAGCACGCGCACACCGCACGGGAAGGGTGTGCACCGCAACAGACCAGCAGCCCTCCCCGGCTCGGAGAGAAGGAGGTCACAAACGGAAACACAAATCGAGTGAGGCGCACCAGGACAGCCAAAGCTGCCTTGACGCGTCCACGAGGACTCCGCGAACCACAGCGGGAGGTGCGCGCGGGTCAGTGGCTCGGACCGGACAGCCGCACCCCTGCCTTCCCCCACACCACCGACACCAGATGGGGAGGAGAGACGCGGGGCCCGCTGGCAGAACGAGAAGAGCGGTCGCCATTCGCCATGAATGACCATTCGCCATGAATGTCCGTCCCTCGCCTGGCGCGGCTTAGGCCCCGGCCCGAAGAGAACGCAGGAGCACCACATCGATCCAAAGGGAGCAAGAGCACCCCATCGGGAACAACGAGCGTGCAAGACGCAATACCGAAGCGGGCAGAGCGAGGGCACACATCGAGAACGGGAGGAGCAGCCACCGGACAAAACTGGCAAAAAAAAGGCCAAGAAGTACTTTGAGGGGAGGAGGAAAGTAGTGCTCTCGGGAGGCACGGCAAACGGTAGGCGGAGGTTCGGGAACTCTCCAAAAAAAAAAAAAAAAAAGCCCCAGGAAGAAGCACTTCGGGGGGAGGAAAAAGAGCAGTGCGCTCGGGAGGCACGGAAAACGGTAGGCGGTAGGCAGAGGTTCGGGAACTCCAGAAAGAAAAAAAAAAATGCCCCAGGAGGAAGCACTTCGAGGGGAGGAAAAAAGCAGTACGCTCGGGAGGCACGGAAAAACGGTAGGTGGAGGTTCGGGAACTCCAGAAAGAAAAAAATAATGCCCCAGGAAGAAGCACTTCGAGGGGAGGAAAAAGCAGTGCGCTCGGGAGGCACGGAAAACGGTAGGCGGAGGTTCGGGAACTCCAGAAAAAAAAAAAAAAAAAAAGCCAGTGAGTGAGCGGGATGAGCACCGGGGTACACTAACGCAGAATAGGTGTCCCCACCACCACTGGTGCCACCGTTCTACCCGGCACAGGTGACAACAACCACCGGGAGAAACAAAAACACAACAGACACGCAAGATACAGCACTCGGTTGTCACAAGCCAAAGAGTACGAGCCAGCACGGGAAGAAGCGTGTGCCAAGGCTCAGCTTCAGGCGCTGCCGAAAGACCCGAGGGCAGAAACGAAAGAGTAGGCCGGACAAGCAAAACAGCCTCAGAAAGGGTCTTTCCAAGTCCTATAGTTCTCATCAGACACAGGACAGCGTGTCCTATAGATCTCCAGGTCCAATATGAACAGAGAGCAAGGATCAAAACCATAAAAGACACAGGGAGGAAATTCACAGGCTACACGGAACACCTGGAAGTCATTCTCGGGAAGCTGTCTCAAACCTGTCCCCATGAGCAAGAGAACCGGACCTCAAAGGAACAACTGGTCGACCTTGTAACCGTGTTTACTGCAAGACCGCGAGGGCCATGATAGGAGACCGCTTCCACAGTTCTTACTCGGACTCACAAAGCAAGATCCCGGCTGAGGGGCACCGAGAGGGACCCTGCAGTTACAGGGGGGAGAAAGACTAGGAAGCTCCACCGAGCCGGGCCACAGCCGCGTGAAAGCCGAGAACAAGACACCCTCTCGGCTTCAGAAATCCAGAGCACCCGCTGAGGGAGCCTGGAGGCGGAAAACAAAAATAAAATAAAATAAAAAAAAGCTCCGAACCTCCAACGAGACGGGCCACAGCTGCGCGAAAGCCGAGGACAAGACACCCTCTCCGCTTCAGAAATCCAGACCACCCGCTGAGGGAGCCTGGAAGAGGAAAGAAAAAAAAAAAAAAAAAAAAAAAGCTCCGAACCTCCAACGAGCCGGGTTACAGCCTTGTGAAAGCCCAGGACAAGACACCCTCTCGGCTTCAGAAATCCAGAGCACCCGCTGAGGGAGCCTGGAGGCGGAAAACAAAAATAAAATAAAATAAAAAAAAGCTCCGAACCTCCAACGAGACGGGCCACAGCTGCGCGAAAGCCGAGGACAAGACACCCTCTCCGCTTCAGAAATCCAGACCACCCGCTGAGGGAGCCTGGAAGAGGAAAGAAAAAAAAAAAAAAAAAAAAAAGCTCCGAACCTCCAACGAGCCGGGTTACAGCCTTGTGAAAGCCCAGGACAAGACACCCTCTCGGCTTCAGAAATCCAGAGCACCCGCTGAGGGAGCCTGGAGGCGGAAAACAAAAATAAAATAAAATAAAAAGCTCCGAACCTCCAACGAGCCGGGTTACAGCCTTGTGAAAGCCCAGGACAAGACACCCTCTCGGCTTCAGAAATCCAGACCACCCGCTGAGGGAGCCTGGAGGCGGAAAACAAAAATAAAAAAATAAAAAGCTCCGAACCTCCAACGAGCCGGGTTACAGCCTTGTGAAAGCCCAGGACAAGACACCCTCTCGGCTTCAGAAATCCAGAGCACCCGCTGAGGGAGCCTGGAGGCGGAAAACAAAAATAAAATAAAATAAAAAGCTCCGAACCTAAAAACGAGCCGGGTTACAGCCTTGTGAAAGCCCAGGACAAGACACCCTCTCGGCTTCAGAAATCCAGACCACCCGCTGAGGGAGCCTGCTGGAGGAAAGAAAAAAAAAAAAAAAGCTCCGAAGCTCCACCGAGCCGGGCCACAGCCGCCTGACAGCCGAGAACAAGACACCCTCTCGGCTTCAGAAATCCAGAGCTCCCGATGAAGGAGCACACTCCGGGGCAGGACTTCTGGTCGACCTGAGCAAGCTGCCCCCAACCAGCGTGTTTGTTCCAATAGGTTGTGCAGTCACTACCAACCCCTACATAACTCTCCGGGTACAATCTCCTACGTAGAGAAAAATCTTTAAACTCGGCGCAGTCTCCGGGACGCACCCGCCTGCTTGCCCGGCCTCCCGTCACCCTGGCCGGCTCACAGCAGGCACTTCCTCCTCCTTCGTCACGGACCGGGGACCAGGAACGTTGCGGAAAATTGTCACCACTAGGTGTCGCCCGACAACCAAGCAAACCAATACAGATCGCTCACGCGCCGCCAGCCACACTCACTCAGTCTCTCCCCGGAGGGTCCTCCTTAGCTCAGGGGGACACTCACCCACGCATGACGGAGCAGAGTACCCACCACTCCTCCCGAGTGGCACAAACAGTTCCCGCTTTCCCGCCTGAAACTAGTGAACGCTGGCTGGACTCGGGCCGACCCCCTCAGGCACCCAAAAGCCAAAGTATGGCCGGGAGCTGAGAAAACAGGCTTAATCATTCTCTAGCGGGCCAAGGAACAGGCACAATTAGCAGAAGGGAGCCTCCAAACACGGTGGAAGAGGAGGGTGTGGCGGCGGACATTTTTGTCTCTCTCATTCTGTTTTCTGTTTCATGTTCCTCTCCTCCTTGCCACCACCGCTGCCTGCCCTCCCGCCCTCACTCACCCGTCCGCCCACCCACTGTCCCCTTTTCAAAGACTAAATACAGAGTTAAATTTCAAAAGTGGTAGGATGGTGAAAAATCCCATTTCTGTCTTTGCTTCCTTGCTTGCTTGCTTGCTTGCTTGCTTGCTTGCTTGCTGTTTGTTTGTTTGCTTGCTTGTTTGTTTTTGTTCTGTTTTGTTTTTCTAGGAATACCTTTTCAAAGTGATTTGTTTTCACTTTGGCCAGAAAGTAATTATTTTTTGCACTGCTTTCCTTTGGTCATGTGAGTGGTGGTGGTGGTGGTGGTGGTGGTGTGTGTGTGTGTGTGTGTGTGTGTGTGTGTTGGTATATCTGTTCTTTTTCTTCCTTCCTTCCTTCCTTCCTTCCTTCCTTCCTTCCTTCCTTCCTTCCTTTCTTCCTTCCTACCAATAGCTTATCTGCCTATTTCCAGTTCCTGACTGCTAGAGTTACTGAGTTTATACAATACAGAGTTCAGCAAGGACACCAGGGATACACCTGGGGGTCTGAGATCATCAGAGATCAGCATTAGTGGCAAGGGGGGGATTTCCTACCAAGGTGGTTACAAATAGAATATATTGCCAGACAACTTGGGAAGATGGGGAGGAGAGGGAGGAGGAGGGGAATAACAAATGTGATGATGTTTAAGATAATTTTGATAGACTCCTTCATTCACAGCAGCACTCAGAGGGAAAAAAAAAAAAAAGGCTAAGAGCCTGCCTCAGTGAGACCATGTGTCTGGGTCCCAGAGGGTTAGGGAGGCATAACAATCAATAATTCTTTCTGGCCAGCAGATAGAGTAGAATAAAATCAAATGAAAAAGTAAAGTAAAAATCGAATGAACCACAGAAAAGACACATCGTAAGCACAGAGTTTCCTCAAAAAGCTGAAAGGGGCCGACTTTGGAAAGAAACACGAAAGCAAAAAGCAGTTTCTCTCCCACACCACCAAACACAACTCGACCACAATACCATCCCGATTCATTGTGTTCTTTTGGCCGGGTGGTGGTGGTGCAGGGCTTTAATCCCAGCATCTGGAAGGTAGAGGCAGGTGGATTTCTGAATTTGAGGCCAGTCTGGTCTAAAAGTGAGTTCAGGACAGGCTGTACAGAGAAACCCTGTCTCAAAAAAAAAAAAAAAGAAAAGAAAAAGAAAAAAGAAAAGAAAGAAAGAAAAGAAAAGAAAAGAAAAGAAAAGCACAGGCTTGGGTGTCTGGGCTCAGAATTCCTGTGGGATCCATGACAGAGAGCTGGCAAGCACAGCAGAATCATGGGGATTGTAAGCAACAGTCACCTTAATGTACAGCAACACAACCCTGTCCCCATTTGACCAAGCCCAGATTGGACTCTAAAACCCACCCAGCCCATCCTGACCCAAACCACACGGGGATCCCACCTTGCCAAGTAAGGGGGGCAGAAAAGGCTACTCCCACCCCTCACCCTCTCCCTCTACTTGTGAGGAGTCTCCGAGGAACCCAGCCACCACCCACCTCTTTAGCCTGCCTTAAGAGGTCTAGGGAGCTGTGGGGGGCCTGTGACAGTGGGTCTGCTTGTGTCTTCTTGTGTCTCTGTCTGTCTGTCTGTCTGTCTGTCTGTCTGTCTGTCTGCCTGTCTGTCTCTGTTTAATGTTGCATGGGTGAATTTTGAGAGGATTAGCACATTTATGTGTGAGTGTTGTGAGAATTGGTAGACCCTGGTGCGTGAGTTCATGTGCTGGTATGTGTGGGTGTGAAAGCACGCAAGAGACTGTGTGACGGGTGTGAGAGTGTGTGTTGCCATCCTGCCTTCTGCTAATGCGCCTCTGTGTGTGTGTGTGTGTGTGTGTGTGAGTAGCATGAGGGCCCTTCCTGCATACTTGATCTTATCAGCCAGTACACACAAGTGTGTGTGCCTGGGGGATTGGGTGGGTGTGCCAGTCCGCTAGTGTGGGAGTGCTGCGTGTATATATGTGTGTGTATGTGTGATGGCATGTGTGCTTTGGGGCCTGGAAGCGCTCCAGTGTGATCATGCTTGTGAGTGCGTGTGTGAATGTGCGTGTGTGCGCAGGCATGCGTGTAACCGGTGCTCAAGTTCCCACTTCTGTGCATCAGTAGCATGTCTGGGCCGTCGCGCTTTCTCGCCCGGGTGCGCCCGCGAGCCCTTGCTTGTGTCGGGCTCACTGTGCCCCTGTGTGGGTATTGTGTGTGTGCGCCCGCTCGCTCCAAAGGGAGGGCAGGGAGAGTGCCTGGCTCCCGGGATAGCCTGTGCCGCTGGGTGTGGCCGTGCGGATGCTGGGTGGGATGGGATGCCAGCCATCCACAGTCGGTCGAATTCCCGTGCGTGTCCAGGCTGAGGGTCCCAGTTCGGGGCGCGGGGATGGACAGAGGGACAGAGGGACGGACGGTGCAGTGAGCGAGGTGGGGCCCAGCGTCCCCGATTCCAGATTCCAGAAGCTGGACCGTCCTCCTAGTCCTCCTCGTGCGTCCAGGGCAAGAGGAAGTCACGGGTGGGTGGGTGAGGACGCTGGTCCGAGAGAGAGAGAGAGAGAGAGAGAGAGAGAGAGAGAGAGAGAGAGAGAGAGGAAGGAAGGAGAGAGAGGAGAAACAGACAGACAGAGACAGACAGAGAGACTATAAACCAGGCACCCAGCACCACCTTCCCTTGTTTGTGTGTTTGTTTTATCCCAGGTTAATAATTATAGTTATATGTTTCCTGTTCATTGACTTAGTTGGGGCAGGCAGGGGAGTCTCTACATAGCCCTGGAAATCACTATCTAGATCAGACCTGCCTCCAATTCACAGCATTGCCTCTGTTTCCTTCCTTCCTGAGTGATGGGATGAAAGGCGTGTATGGCCACAGTCGGTTCTGTTATTTCATTAACCCCAGGAAAGGTTATTTTGGATATTGTTTTGTTTTGCTCTCTGTTTTAGATTCCTTTTTCTTTTTCTTTACTGTATGTTTAGTTCAAATTCAACTTGTGTGTGTGTGTGTGTGTGTGTGTGTGTGTGTGTGTGTGTGTGTGTTTCCCCGGAAGGTGTGATTGCTCATTGACCTCACCAAGATGGAAGGTGACCTGTGGATGGCAGCCATCTTAGCTGCCGGCTGACTGACCTCACCAAGATGGAGGGTGCCGGCCACGTGTGACCTACCTTGCCCTTTCTTTCCCAGCCGCTAGGGGACCAGAACTGCAGCTAAACCAGTGTAGAACGGTGAGAAGGCACTGAAAAGCCACCAGAAAGAAGCCACAGCCACCTGTTTTTCTCCTGCTTTTTGTCTATTACTTTTAAGTGTCAGATGAATCGAACCTTTTAAATTTTTTGTTATTTTTTTATTAAAATGCATAATAAAAGATAAATATAATCAGTCATCCTGGAACTCCTCTTGTATGCCAGGCAGACTTAGTTACTTGGTTAGTTAGCTAGACAGTCAAAATAGGTTAAAATTTATATAAACATAAATATCAGTCACTAAGAATGATAATGTAATTCACACTGTCTGAAGCAAAAAGAAGGAAGGAAGAAAGGAAAAAAGGAAGGAAGGAAGGAAGTGGGTGGATGCATGTCTGTCTGTGTGCATTGGAGTGATGGATAGCTCCCAGCCATTAGCTCTCATTATTTGTTGTTTGTATGTATGTGTGTATGTATGTATGTATGTATGTATGCAATTACTTGCTTAGTTTTTATTTATTTGAAACAAGGTTTCTTGGGGGGGGGGGGAGGGCGTTAGAGACAGGGTTTCTCTGTGTAGCCCTGGCTGTCCTGGAACTCACTCTGTAGACGGACCAAGCTGGCCTCGAACTCAGAAATCCACCTGCCCTGCCTCCCAAGTGCTGGGATTAAAGGCGTGTGCCACCACCACTGCCCGGCGCTTTATTTTATTAAACATTAAACATAAAGTAGAAATTCCAAATCATGTAAATATTGTGTAGATTTTTGCCTCACAAATCCCAGAGCTGGCAAGGCTAGGCCATAGTCTTCCTCTTTGTGTTAGGGTGTGTTAGCAACCCCATTAGCATTTCCAAAGAGCCTAGGGTTTTGGTTCAGCCGGTGCCTGAGCCAAAGTGGCCCTGAAAGACAGTGAGTTCAGATATTCAAGCTGAACTATCACTCGCTCGCAGACTTCACGCGTGAAATTTGCCTCTGGAGAGACATGGCTCAGCAGTAAAGTGCACCAGGCCAGGGAATGTGCAGACTTCACAGACTGGCAGGAATGTGCAGCCAGCTCAGCAATGCTCTGCTCCACCCCTCCCCCACCCCCCACACCCAGGGAGAAAGAGGGAGAAGGCAGTGTGGGGGAGGGGCAGGGAGCTGTTGAGAGAGAGTTGAGGTGGGGGGGGAGCAAATCAATAAACTGGAGACTTCGTTCACTTTTTTTAGATTTGTTTCTTTTTCTTTTCTTTTCTTTGCTTTTCTTTCTTTCTTTCTTTCTTTCTTTCTTTTTCTTTTTCTTTTTCTTTTTTTTTTTCTTTTTTTCAGACAGGCTTTCTCTGTATAGCCCTGGCTGTCTTGGAGCTCACTCTGTAGATCAGGCTAGCCTCAAACTCAGAAATCCACCTGCCTCTTCCTCCCAGAGAGCTGAGATTACAGGTGTGTGCCACCACTGCCCGGCTGCTTTATTTTCTTCTTAATGTGTAGTTTTCTTTTTCTTTAGATTCTGAGTCAGGGTCACCCAGGAAAGAAATACCACCCTCATAGCCAGGCATGGTGGCGCATGCCTGTAATCCCAGTACTTGGGAGGGAGAGGCAGGCGGATTTCTGAGTTCGAGGCCAGCCTGGTCTACAGAATGAGTTCCAGGACAGGCAGGACTACACAGAGAAACCCTGACTCAAAAAACCAAAAAAAAAAAAAAAAAAAAAAAAAGAAAGAAAGAAAGAAAGAAAGAAAGAAAAGAAAAGAAAAAAGAAAGAAATACCACCCTCTGAATTCTTCTTTTTTAATTCGATATATTTTTTATTTACATTTCAAATGATTTCCCAATTTCTGCCCCCCCCCCCACTTCCCAAAAGTCACATAAGCCCCTTTCCCTCCCCTTTTTCTCCCATCCACCCCTTCCCACTTCTCTGTTCTGGTTTTGCCCTATACTGGTACACTGAGTCTTTCCAGAACCGGGGGCCACTCCTCCATTCTTCCTGTACATCATTTGATGTGTGGATTATGCTTTGGCTATTCCAATTTTCTAGGCTAATAGCCACTTATTAGTGAGTGCATACCATGATTCTCTGAATTCTTTTTCTTGCCCCCACACTACTTGTCATCCTGTAGATAACAGGGATGTAAAGGCAATTTACATATTTCCAGCTCCTGACTTCTAAAACTACTGAGTTTATTACATAATACAGTGTTCAGCAAGGCAGGCAGGTACACCCCTGGGGTCAGAGAGAGAGACAGAGACAGAGACAGAGACAGAGACAGAGAGACAGAGACAGAGAGAGAAAGAGAGAGACAGAGAGAGACAGAGAGAAAGAGAAAGAGAGACAGAGAGAAAGAAACAGACTGGAGAGAGAGACAGAGAGAGAGAGGAGAGAGAGACAGAAAGAGAGAGAGGAGAGAGGGGGAAAGAGAGAGAGGAAGGAGAGAGAGGGAGGAGAGACAGAGAGGGAGGAGAGACAGAGAGAGAGAAGAAGGAGAGAGACAGAGAGAGAGGAAGGAGAGAGGACAGACAGAGACAAGAGAGAGAGAGAGAGAGAGAGAGAGAGAGAGAGAGAAGAAGAAGAAGAAGAAGAAGAAGAAGAAGAAGAAGAAGAAGAAGAAGAAGAAGAAGAAGAAGGAGAGAGAAGAGAAACAGACAGACAGAGACAGACAGAGAGACCATAAACCAGGCACCCAGCACCACCTTCCCTTGTTTGTTTGTTTGTTTGTTTTATCCCAGGTTAATAATTATAGTTATATGTTTCCTGCTCATTGACTTAGTTGGAGCAGGCAGGGGAGTCTCTACATAGCCCTGGAAATCACTATCTAGATCAGACCTGCCTCCAGTTCACAGGAAACAGCATTGCCTCTGTTTCCTTCCTTCCTGAGTGATGGGATGAAAGGCTTGTATGGCCACAGCCGGTTCTGTTATTTCATTAACCCCAGGAAAGGTTATTTTGGATATTGTTTTGTTTTGCTCTCTGTTTTAGATTTCTTTTTCTTTTTCTCTACTGTATGTTTAGTTCAAATTCAACTTGTGTGTGTGTGTGTGTGCGTGTGTGTGTGTGTGTGTGTGTGTGTGTGTGTGTGTGTGTGTGTTTCCCTGGAAGGTGTGATTGCTCATTGACCTCACCAAGATGGAAGGTGACCTGTGGATGGCAGCCATCTTAGCTGCCGGCTGACTGACCTCACCAAGATGGAGGGTGCCGGCCACGTGTGACCTACCTTGCCCTTTCTTTCCCAGCCGCTAGGGGACCAGAACTGCAGCTAAACCAATGTAGAACGGTGAGAAGGCACTGAAAAGCCACCAGAAAGAAGCCACAGCCACCTGTTTTTCTCCTGCTTTTTGTCTATTACTTTTAAGTGTCAGATGAATCGAACCTTTTAAATTTTTTGTTATTTTTGTATTAAAATGCATAATAATAAAAGATAAATATAATCAGTCATCCTGGAACTCGTTCATTTTTTTTAGATTTGTTTCTTTTTCTTTCTTTCTTTCTTTCTTTGTTTCTTTCTTTCTTTCTTTTTTTTTTTTTTTTTTTTTTTTGGAGACAGGCTTTCTCTGTATAGCCCTGGCTGTCTTGGAGCTCACTCTGTAGACCAGGCTAGCCTCAAACTCAGAAATCCGCCTGCCTCTTCCTCCCAGAATGCTGGGATTACAGGTGTGTGTGCCACCACTGCCCGGCTGCTTTATTTTCTTCTTAATGTGTACTTTTCTTTTTCTTTAGATTCTGAGTCAGGGTCACCCAGGAAAGAAATATCACCCTCTGAATTCTTTTTTTTTTAATTCGATATATTTTTTTATTTACATTTCCAATGATTTCCCATTTTCTGCCCCCCCCCCCACTCCCCAAAAGTCACATAAGCCCCTTTCCCTCCCCTTGTTCTCCCATCCACCCCTTCCCACTTCCCTGTTCTGGTTTTGCCCTATACTGGCACACTGAGTCTCTCCAGAACCAGGGGCCACTCCTCCGTTCTTCTTGTACCTCATTTGATGTGTGGATTATGCTTTGGATATTCCAATTTTCTAGGCTAATAGCCACTTATTAGTGAGTGCTTACCATGATTCTCTGAATTGTTTTTCTTGCCCCCACACTACTTGTCATCCTGTAGATAACAGGGATGTAAAGGCAATTTACATGTGGAGAATTATAAGGAAGCTCTTCTGCTCTAGAGAGCACCTTTGAAATGACACGAGACTCACAACAATCATTTGCTTGGAAATATAATGTTTGGGGGGAAATCTATGTGTGGATTTCCAGACGGGAGAACACAACAAAACAATAAAAAAAAAAAAAAAAAAAAACAGAAACCAGAAACAAAGAGACAAAACAGAACTCATGAGAACACTTAAGGCAGAGTAGTAGTAACTGATGCCAGTTTTTATTGTTTAAGCTACTATTTGGTTGGGGTTGTGAAAGGGAAAAACTCCGTTGAGTGAGTATTTTGCACTGGGATTAAGGTTGTGTGCACCACCAGGAGCTGCTGAATTTCTTAAAAAAAGAAAACCAATGAAGAAAGAAAGGTCCAGAGTTCCATTCCCACCAACTACATGGTGGGAATTACAATCAATCAATCAATCAAACAAACAAATAAATAAATCGTCAGTCTTTACAAATTAGACTCGGAGCACCACCAGGCAGGCCTCCAAGGAAACCAGTTTGTTTGCTTTATTTTCTTCTCCTTTTTTTTTTTTTTTTTTTTTTAGATTTGTTTCTTTTTCTTTTTTTCTTTTTTTCTTTTTTCTTTTTCTTTTTTTTTTTTTTTTTTTTGAGACAGGCTTTCTCTGTATAGCCCTGGCTGTCTTGGAGCTCACTCTGTAGACCAGGCTGGCCTCAAACTCAGAAATCTGCCTGCCTCTTCCTCCCAGAGGGGTGGGATTACATACAGGTGAGCGCCACCACTGCCCGGCTGCTTTATTTTCTTCTTCTTCTTCTTTTTTTTTTTTCCCATTTTTTCCCCATTTTTTTTATTCGATATAATTTATTTACATTTCAAATGATTTCCCCTTTTCTAGCCCCCCCCAAAAGTCCCATAATCCCCCTTCTCTTCCCCTGTCCTCCCTCCCACCCCTTCCCAGTTCCCCGTTCTGGTTTTGCCGGATACTGTTTCACTGAGACTTTCCTGAACCAGGGACCACTCCTCCTTTCTTCTTGTATCTCATTTGATGTGTGGATTATGTTTTGGGTATTCCAGTTTTCTGGGTTAATAACCACTTATTAGTGAGTGCATACCATGATTCACCTTTTGAGTCTGGGTTACCTCACTTAGTACGACGTTCTCTAGCTCCATCCATTTGCCTAAGAATTTCATGAATTCATTGTTTCAAATGGCTGAATAGTACTCCATTGTGTAGATATACCACATTTTTTGCATCCACTCTTCTGTTGAGGGATACCTGGGTTCTTTCCAGCATCTGGCAATTATAAATAGGGCTGCTATGAACATAGTAGAGCATGTACCCTTATTACATGGTGGGGAATCCTCTGGGTATATGCCCAGGAGTGGTATAGCAGGATCTTCTGGAAGTGAGGTGCCCAGTTTTCAGAGGAACCGCCAGACTGATTTCCAGAGTGGTTGTACCAATTTGCAACCCCACCAGCAGTGGAGGCGTGTTCCTCTTTCTCCACACCCTCTCCAGCACCTGCTGTCTCCTGAATTTTTAATCTTAGCCATTCTGACTGGTGTAAGATGAAATCTTAGGGTTGTTTTGATTTGCATTTCCCTAATGACTAATGAAGTTGAGCATTTTTTAAGATGCTTCTCCGCCATCCGAAGTTCTTCAGGTGAGAATTCTTTGTTTAACTCTGTACCCCATTTTTTAATAGGGTTGTTTGGTTTTCTGGAGTCTAACTTCTTGAGTTCTTTATATATATTGGATATTAGCCCTCTATCTGATGTAGGATTGGTGAAGATCTTTTCCCAATTTGTTGGTTGCCGATTTGTCCTCTTGATGGTGTCCTTTGCCTTACAGAAACTTTGTAATTTTATGAGGTCCCATTTGTCAATTCTTGCTCTTAGAGCATACGCTATTGGTGTTCTGTTCAGAAACTTTCTCCCTGTACCAATGTCCTCAAGGGTCTTCCCCAGTTTCTTTTCTATTAGCTTCAGAGTGTCTGGCTTTATGTGGAGGCCCTTGATCCATCACAATCAGTCATGATGGAACTCTGTTCGTCTAACTCCATCTGTAGACAAGGCTAGCCACAAAGTTACAGTGATCTACCTCCCTTTGCCACTACCACTAGAATCATACTTGTATTGTTGGTTGTGGTATTGGAGATTGCTTGTTTATTTGTAAGTGTAACCTGGAAATATTCTTTCTTTGATCTGCGTACCTTAGAGATGATGGCGTATCTTTAAATAAAATGGGAAAATTAGTTCACACAGGTATGGTTTTCCCCATTATTGTTTTTGTTTCATGTAACTGGGAGCTTCCTCAGACACAACTCTGTAACAGGAAAATGGATGACAGAAGCTTAACTAACATCCTGGTTCTTCTCCTACCTGTCCTGTTTCTGTCTTTCGTGGGTTCACGTCCCACCACCACCCACAGGGCAAGCCTGACAGCCATTCATAACTCTAACTCTAATTTCAGCACATCTGACATGTGACCCTTCATCTGGCTTTTTTTTTTTTTTTTTTTTTTTTTTTTTGGACAGGGTTTCTCTTGTATAGCCCTGGCTGTCCTGGAACTCACTCTGTAGACAGACCAAGCTGGCCTCGAACTCAGAAATCCACCTGCCCTGCCTCCCAAGTGCTGGGATTAAAGATGTGTGCCACCACTGCCCGGCGCTTTATTTTATTAAACATTAAACATAAAGTAGAAATTCCAAATCATGTAAATATTGTGTAGATTTTGCCTCACAAATCCCTGAGCTGGCAGGGCGAGGCTGTAGTCTTCCTCTTTGTGTTAGGGTGTGTTCGCAACTCCATTAGCATTTCCAAAGAGCCTAGGGTTTTGGTTCAGCCGGTGCCTGAGCCAAAGTGGCCCTGAAAGACAGTGAGTTCAGACATTCAAGCTGAACTATCACTCGCTCGCAGACTTCACGCGTGAAATTTGCCTCTGGAGAGACATGGCTCAGCAGTAAAGTGCACCAGGCCAGGGAATGTGCAGACTTCACAGACTGGCAGGAATGTGCAGCCAGCTCAGCAATGCTCTGCTCCACCCCTCCCCCACCCCCCACACCCTGGGAGAAAGAGGGAGAAGGCAGTGTGGGGGAGGGGCAGGGAGCTGTTGAGAGAGAGTTGAGGTGGGGGGGAGCAAATCAATAAACTGGAGACTTCGTTCATTTTTTTTAGATTTGTTTCTTTTTCTTTCTTTCTTTCTTTCTTTTTTTTTTTTTTTTTTTTTTTTTTTTTTTTTTTTGAGACAGGCTTTCTCTGTATAGCCCTGGCTGTCTTGGAGCTCACTCTGTAGACCAGGCTAGCCTCAAATTCAGAAATCCGCCTGCCTCTTCCTCCCAGAGTGCTGGGATTACAGGTGTGTGCCACCACTGCCCGGCTGCTTTATTTTCTTCTTAATGTGTACTTTTCTTTTTCTTTAGATTCTGAGTCAGGGTCAACCAGGAAAGAAATACCACCCTCTGAATTCTTTTTTTTTTTTTACTTCGATATATTTTTTATTTACATTTCAAATGATTTCCCATTTTCTGCCCCCCCCCCCCACTCCCCAAAAGTCACATAAGCCCCTTTCCCTCCCCTTGTTCTCCCATCCACCTCTTCCCACTTCCCTGTTCTGGTTTTGCCCTATAATGGCACACTGAGTCTCTCCAGAACCAGGGGCCACTCCTCCGTTCTTCTTGTACCTCATTTGATGTGTGGATTATGCTTTGGATATTCCAATTTTCTAGGCTAATAGCCACTTATTAGTGAGTGCTTACCATGATTCTCTGAATTGTTTTTCTTGCCCCCACACTACTTGTCATCCTGTAGATAACAGGGATGTAAAGGCAATTTACATGTGGAGAATTGTAAGGAAGCTCTTCTGCTCTAGAGAGCACCTTTGAAATGACACGAGACTCACAACAATCATTTGCTTGGAAATATAATGTTTGGGGGAAAATCTATGTGTGGATTTCCAGACGGGAGAACACAACAAAACAATAAAAAAAAAAAAAAAAAAAAAAAAAAAAAAAAAAAAAAAAAAAACCAGAAACCAGAAACAAAGAGACAAAACAGAACTCATGAGAACACTTAAGGCAGAGTAGTAGTAACTGATGCCAGTTTTTATTGTTTAAGCTACTATTTGGTTGGGGTTGTGAAAGGGAAAAACTCCGTTGAGTGAGTATTTTGCACTGGGATTAAGGTTGTGTGCACCACCAGGAGCTGCTGAATTTCTTAAAAAAAGAAAACCAATGAAGAAAGAAAGGTCCAGAGTTCCATTCCCACCAACTACATGGTGGGAATTACAATCAATCAATCAATCAAACAAACAAATAAATAAATCGTCAGTCTTTACAAATTAGACTCGGAGCACCACCAGGCAGGCCTCCAAGGAAACCAGTTTGTTTGCTTTATTTTCTTCTCCTTTTTTTTTTTTTTTTAGATTTGTTTCTTTTTCTATTTTTCTTTTTTTCTTTTTTCTTTTTCTTTTTTTTTTTTTTTTTTTTTTGAGACAGGCTTTCTCTGTATAGCCCTGGCTGTCTTGGAGCTCACTCTGTAGACCAGGCTGGCCTCAAACTCAGAAATCTGCCTGCCTCTTCCTCCCAGAGTGCTGGGATTACAGGTGTGTGCCACCACTGCCCGGCTGCTTTATTTTCTTCTTAATGTGTACTTTTCTTTTTCTTTAGATTCTGAATCAGAGTCACCCAGGAAAGAAATACCACCATCACCACCCTCTGAATTCTTTTCCTTGGCCCTCCCCATTCCCCCCTCCCCCACCCCCACACTTGTTATCCTCTAGATGAGAGGGATGTAAATCGTAAAGCCAATTTACATGTAGAGAACTGTAAGGGAGCCCTTCTGATCTAGAGAGTACCCTTGAAATGAAATATAAAATAATATAATATAATATTTGGGGGAAAGTATATGTGCGGATTTATAGACAGGAGAACAAACAAAACAATCAAAAACCAAAAACAAATAAGAAAACAAAAAGAAAAACAACAGAAACAAAGAAACAAAACAAAACTCATGCTGACTACATAGAGATCAAAAGACAGAGTAGTAACGGATGCCTGCCCGTTGATTCCAGGATGACGAAAGAAAGAAAGAAAGAAAGAAAGAAAGAAAGAAAGAAAGAAAGAAAGAAAGAAAGAAAGAAAGGAAGGAAGGAAGGAAGGAAGGAAGGAAGGAAGGAAGGAAGACAAAAGGAAAAAAGAAAGAAAGAAAGGGAAGGGAAAGGTAAAGGGAAGGGAAGGGAAGGGGGATAATGCTTTCTATATACAAGAAGCAATTGTAATTTTCTACCGTGCCCCCCCCCCCCCCGCCATGTCTAGTTTGGATTTGATTTTGGTTTATTAAGGAAGTTTCCAATTGACAATGACAAACCTAAGGGCAGGCCATGGGTAGAATTTCGTGGATGGTGAGAAAGGACGTAGGAGGAGCTTTGGGATAGGAAACTATGATCAAAATATAGCGTAGAAAACACAGTTTCTACTATTAAGAAAAAGCCCACCTCGTCCCCTCCTGCCCAAAAGGCCCCGACAGCAATACTTTACTGACTGACTGACTGCATGTGTCCCTTCTCTGCATATCCAATCACTCCCAGCTAGCTAGGTAGTGTGCAATTCTGTCCCCGTTGTGGTATCGAGGGTTAATAAAAAAGGAGAACCACCTATACAGTTATGTGATGACATCATCCATCAATACTAGGTAGACTTTCCAACACAGAATGAACACACACACACACACACACACACACACACACACACACACGTGCACAGCTGCTCTCAGGGCAGTCAGTCCCAGACACACAGTATTTTAATCCTCAGGTAAACTCTGTAGGGGAAGCCTTACAGATTCATCCGTTCTGCAGGTTGTGCTTGCTTGCTTGCTTGCTTGCTTGCTTGCTTGCTTGCTTGCTTATTTAGTTTAGACCCCAACTTTTATTTAGTGTCAAAATAAATAAATAAATAAATAAATAAATAAATAAATAAATACTGTCTAGATTCAGCCTTAGAAATCCCTGAGCTGGCAGGGCGAGGCTGGGTGAGAGTGACCCAAGTGAGTGGGGTCTTCCTCTTTCTGCTAGGGTGTGTTCTCAACTCCGTTACCATTTCCAAAGAGCCTAGCTAAGTTATCCTGGATCAATGTGATCCTGAGAGCAAATAGTTCATAGATAGAAGGACACAGATGTGTCGATCCCCACCCCCACAAGGAGACGGAGGAACCAGGGTGGGGGTGGGGGTTGGGGTGGCGTGGTGTGGTGTGGCGTGGTGTGGTGTGGTGTGGTGTGGTAGGGGGAGGTGTTGAGGAGGAATTTAGGCCGCTTAAACAAGTAAACAACTGGAAACTTCATTTCTTAATTTTATTGAGTGTACCATGGAAGAGTGAAAATCGGTTAAGAGGGAAGGAGGGAGGGAGGGCCATCTTTCCATACTGGGCTGATTCAAGCCTTGTGAAGTCCAAATGGGCTGGTAAGTATGTTGTCACCGTGTCTTATCGAAAAGACTGTAGTTCTGGCCTCCCATTTGATTTCCAAAGGGCAGTCTGGGTACCCTGCATGAATAGAAAGGGAAATCATGTCAAGTCACACGCAAGCAAGCAAAACCAAAACCAAAAATAATGTCTGTTAAGTTGAGCAGAGCAGAGCAGATCAGATCAGATTCATTCCTCAAAGGCTGATAGTCTGCCAGCTTGGCCTATGGAGTGAAAACAAGTAGGAGAAGGAAGAAAATTATCCTTCTGTTACAGCGTTTCTAAATTTTAAGGAACATTACAGGCCTTGGTGGTCAAACCCTCTGGTTCGCTAGCATCTTCTTCGCATCTGTCAGACAATATGCAATGCCTACCTCCCCGCCCCCCTATACTGTGATGTGGTGTGTGTGTGTGTGTGTGTGTGTGTGTGTCCGTTCCACAGCACAACCATCGCTGGAGGATTAAGTAAAGACGGACGAGACAGCTAGGGCTAGCTACAAAATAAAGATAACAGATGCATAGATAAACAGACTCATAGATATGCATAGATAAACAGCAGAGCTCACTTCCATCGGGAATAAAACAAAAAACAAAAAGGGAAGCCAGGAGGGACTGGTCAGCCTCGTTTTGAGAGAGAGAGATGAAACAACACAAACATAGCCAAATACTTTATTTTTTTTTTTTTATCGGACCAATAAAAACCAGTAATTACAAAATTCTGGCAATCTCAAGATGGTTGGTGTGGTGGTGGCAGGCAGGCAGCGCTACACAGAGAGATGCTGTCTGGAAGAAAAACAAAAGGAGAGAAAGAGAAGAGAAGAGAAGAGAAGAGAAGAGAAGAGAAGAGAAGAGAAGAGAAGAGAAGAGAAGAGAAGAGAAGAGAAGAGAAGAGAAGAGAAACTGGTCGATCATATATATATATATATATATATATATATATATATATATATATATATATATATATATATATATAAAATATACAATATGTAAAATATATAAAATATGGGCTGGTGAGATGGCTCAGTGGTTAAGAGCAATGACTGCTCTTCCAGAGGTCCTGAGTTCAAATCCCAGCAACCACATGGTGGCTCACAACCATCTGCAACAAGATCCGACGCCCTCTTCTGGTGTGTCTAAACAGCTACATCGTACTTACATATAATAATAAATAAATCTTTAATATATATAGATAATATAAAAATATCAAAAAATATAAAAATTATATAATATATATGAGAACGCGCTCTACTGGTGAACACTTGCTAATGGTGGCATTCATCCGGTCTTTCCTAAAAGGGACAACTAGTTGACCATCTACACAACAAGCGCGCCATCTACTGGCCAAGAGATGGGATTACTGGTCGACCACATTCAAATATAAAATATTTTTTTTTAAAAAGGAGAGGAGAGAGAGGAGAGGAGAGGAGAGGAGAGGAGAGGAGAGGAGAGGAGAGGAGAGGAGAGGAGAAAAACGTCCTTAGTTACATTTAAGTAATACCATATGATCAACTTGTTAAATTATTTTGATTTTTTCTTTTTAATGAAAGTGTCAACCGCCAAAAAAAAGATGTAATATGTAATATGTAATATGTAATATGCAGAGACATATGCATACATTTTAATAATCTGTTAAACGGGACAATTGGTCGACCTCATGTAGAATTTTTAAAATTCCTTGTATAGATGTAAAAAATATATATATAATATAAAATATGAAATATAAAATATAAAATATGAAATATGAATTATAAAATATAAAATATGAAATATAAAATATAAAATATGAAATATGAAATATAAAATATAAAACATAAAATATGAAATATGAAATATAAAGTATGAAATATAAAGTATAAAATATAAAGTATAAAATATAAAATATAAAGTATAAAATATAAAATATGAAATATGAAATATATAAATATGAAATATGAAACATGAAACATGAAACATGAAATATGAAATATAATGTATAAAGTATAAAGTATAAAATATAAAATATAAAGTATAAAATATAAAATATAAAGTATGAAATATAAAATATAAAATATAAAATATAAAGTATAAAATATAAAATATGAAATATGAAATATGAAATATGAAATATAAAATATAAAATATGAAATATGAAATATGAAATATGAAATATAAAGTATGAAATATAAAGTATAAAATATAAAGTATAAAATATAAAATATAAAATATAAAGTATAAAATATAAAATATAAAATATAAAGTATGAAATATAAAATATAAAATATAAAATATAAAGTATAAAATATAAAATATAAAGTATAAAGTATAAAGTATAAAATATAAAATATAAAATATAAAATATAAAATATGAAATATGAAACATGAAACATGAAATATGAAATATGAAATATAAAGTATAAAGTATGAAGTATAAAATATGAAATATGAAATATGAAATATGAAATATGAAATATAAAATATAAAGTATAGAATATAAAATATAAAATATGAAGTATGAAATATATAAACATGAAACATGAAATATGAAATATGAAATATAAAGTATAAAGTATAAAGTATAAAATATGAAATATGAAATATGAAATATGAAATATGAAATATAAAATATAAAATATAAAATATGAAGTATAGAATATAAAATATAAAATATAAAATATGAAGTATGAAATATATAAACATGAAACATGAAATATGAAATATGAAATATAAAGTATAAAGTATAAAGTATAAAGTATAAAATATGAAATATGAAATATAAAATATAAAGTATAAAGTATAAAATATAAAATATAAAGTATAAAATATAAAGTATAAAGTATAAAGTATAAAGTA